>NC_090894.1:14616060-14621060 GCF_036669925.1 Montipora capricornis | reverse complement strand
CATGGAGAGAATCGAAGTCTAATACAAATAACAACAATTGGCGAAAATAGCCAGGGAAAAAAGCTTGCCAAGAACTATTTACGACACAATAACAATATATGAGGTCTTAGAGCAACTGGCCTTAAAATTAGGCAGTAAAATCTCTGAATTTTCCCAATCTGTTGCAATAACAAATAGCTTTGGATAGTGATATGCTATAGTCAGTAAGGAGACTACCGGTAATTCACTTTATTCAACACGATAATTAGGGGAAGGCTATGTGGAGAAATATCAGCTTATTCCACTTGCATCCATTGAAGAGGAGCCTGAACCCATAATAAAACCAATTGCTTTTTAAAACTGGATTTTTTTTCCTGTCAAAATGTTCACGTAAATTTCGAGAAAAACGAACCCATGGTCTAAAAGCTAAGATAACTCAAAAGATAACTTCCTCAGACTCTCACAAGGAAGTGATCTAGTTAAAACACTTAACATCACAGAGAAGATATTTTACAACGAATTTTGCATTTGAACCTAAACCAATGTCAAGTAGACTAACTAATTCAGGGACAAGTGAAACTACTGCTGATACAAAGTAAATCTTGCTGAAAAATATGCGATGAGGCAAGAGTTACTCTAAAAAGAAAGAACGCCCAAGATCGATCTATATTAATACCATACAAATCATTTTGTTCTCGGAGAAACGGCCATGCTTAGGGATGCATTTGGTTCAATACGACCGTGACATCCGAAAGTAAACAACTTACCCCTCCATTCTCGCAAGAAAGGCAGCTACCCATCTTGAATCACTAAAATCGAGCTGTATGTACGTAGACAAGACACATCCGCAAACTGGCAGCCAGTGGTAAAAACTGAGCGTGTAAAACTCAGAACATCAATTTATTTGCTTACAACTGCAACCCATCAGTTAGTAAAAATACGGGAATTTTACGGACCTGTGACAAGACACACGATATTGGATGACACACAGTCAAGTTATTTTACGAGATTGTAATTACTAAAAAAAAACTTTCCGGTACACCGACGTCAACAAAAACGTCACTTTCAAAATATAACTTTTCTCCTCCTCTTCGTAGTACAGTGTACGCGAAATATCCCAAAAAACAAATTGGTCCGAGCGGTGACATACTATAATAGTGAATAGAAGGTTCACACTCGTCTGCTCATGTTATCATCAAAACCTCAAATTTGGTGATTTCGCTTTCGCTGTTTTGACCGCAAAAATATGTGTTAAAATGCAGGCCGCAAGATTATTTTTCCTCTTTCAAGTAAAGCTATTTCAGTCTCGTGATCCTTTCACGAAACGTTTCCCTGCCCACAACCTCCTGTGCCGACCATACCTCTGACGGTCATTCTGCCACCGTATCCTCTCGTCCTAATTCTACCCTTGTGAGTCCCTTTTACTTCCTTGTGAGTGATCTTCAATCAAAAACAGAAATGTCAAATGTCAAATTGCTCAAACAAGCATTACTGATAGAACTGTGACCAAGTTTCCAAAGGTGTTGCTCGAAGTTGTGAATGTCGCCTGCCATCTTTCCTTATGAATTGAATCTAGACAAAAGGAAGGCGCTAAAGACGTTAAAAATCTCCCATCATTTCCCCGTTTTGTCTAAACAGTTTACCGTCCCTTGCCCTTCCACAATGTTGTTTTGGCAAATGGGCTCAGAAACTCGCCTTAAAACAACATTGAGGGGAGAGTGAGCTGCGAAAGCTTCGGATCTGTATAGTCGTGTACTGTTCCAACGAGTTCTGTCACAGACTGTAGCTTTTTTGTAATAGGTGAATCGCAGTTTTACATACCCTTTTCAGGAAGCGCAAAGGTCTCGTGAATTTCGAGAAAACGGGCCCATGGCCTCGAGGCTGACATAATTAAAAGGTAATTAACTTCCTTCTTTCACGAGTACATGGTCTAAAAACAATTCACACAGAAAAAATTGTGGAAACAATTTTATTCCATTTAAACGCTTGAGCCAATTTCTGAATTACACTAATTTCAGGAGGGAAAGCCCAGGGGCACTGTGAACCTCTCGCTGATACAAAGTAAATCCTGCAGCAAAATAATCGATGAGGCAAGAGTATTTTACGTGATTGTAAAAAATCAAAGCAATCTCTTTATTAAAATGTACAAAACAGTTATTTCGGTTCAATTTTCTAGGTTGTTAAATTTTTCAGAGGGCAGGGAATTAAGGAGTAGCGCCACAAACAAAAACTTAGGGAGTCAGTCCCCGCCTACCTCACACTGGGTTCGGCCGCTCTGTAGTGAAAATATTACTAACGCAGGATAAAATTTGTTAGGTGGAATATTCAGTTTAAAGGTCTGTTCGAAAATCCGTTCAAGAGATCGCCCATGACAAAACGGCACGTCGTATGGCTTTTTTTCAAGCTCCTGCTCATTTTTTTCCAATAAATTAGACCCTTTTACCAGTTGGTGCAACATAGTCTTTTAAACTGTGGGTACTCAATAGAATGCTACGCGGAAAGGTTTAGACTGTGCCGAAAACATCCAGGCTTTTTAAAGAGAACAAGAATTTCCAAAATGCGTCAAATGTTTCATCGCAAAATCGGACAGTTTGATTTAAAAAAATGGACTTAATTGATGTGACGTATGTCTTCCCCTGGCGTGGGCGACGAGAGGGAAAATTGAAATGTTAACGGGAAACAAATATAAGCATACACAAACCCTTTCTGATGAACCCGCAACACAGAACATATATAAAATGCCAGTTATTGATTTATTACAAAGCTACAAAATTACAAGTCTGAATTACTTAAAATATGAAAAAGAAATATTCGATACCAATTAATTTTACTATTTGATTGATAATTCAAAGGCTTTACTTTCTAAAATTAATCTTAAACATTAGCACTTGCTGGCTGAAGACAAATAGGTTTGGTACTGAAGTCGAAAAGAATGTCAACCACTTTCCTGCAAAAAGGCTTTTCTTTTGCTTTGTTTTTTTCTACCGCGATCTTTCGCGGATGGAGCTTATTATGAAATGCATTGATCGCACGAACAACAAACAAACAAACAAACAAACAAACATAAAAATAAAACGAGATGAAAGCCCGTGTGCAGGCTTGTCAAGAGCTGACAAGAGCGCTCTGAAATTTTACTATTCATGCTTGTATACAAAGTTTAAATATTTTTATCGGACAACAGAGGTCATTATAAATTCAAGTACAATGTTTCGTAATCACATTAAGTTCAAGTTTCTTGATATCAGGTCACAAGCAAGAAAGGTTTTCCACAACCTGAAATTGTTTCTTCCAAACTTAAGCTTCCGGCTTCTTCAGCCTCAGTCTCCCCCGCACCCTCCTCCGTTGCCTCCTCCGCAACTTCCTCCGGCGCTGCCCCCGCAACTTCCTCCGGCGCTGCCCCCGCAGGCATCTCCTCCTCCGGTCGTTAATCCCCAACTCCGGCCGAAACCTCCTCCGCCCCCTTCTCTCCAATTAGAACTGCCAATTCCTCTGCCCCCTCCTCCACTACTCCAGCCGCCGCCTCTTGTGGCCTGTCCTCCACTACTCCAGCCTCCACCTCCTCTGGGACTGGCCGTTTGAGTTTCTATCTCGGTGACACCACCGTGGGAGGGCTTCTACGTGTGAATAATAGTTGATATATTGCAAATATATACTTTTCGAATTACTTTCATCTGATTTTCGGTCTATTCAGTACTCAGTGACCACATATGTACTGAATATATATACTATCTATGCAACGCTTTTGAGTGGTATACCGTGGAATATCCCACGAGTCCCTTGTATTTTCTTGGTATACACACGAACCTTTAGGCGCATGTGTATACTACGAAAATACAAGTGACGAATATACAACGGTTTTCCTGCCTTCTGATTGGTTGTATTTTCTATTGCATGGTATAAAGGTTAGATCACAATCCCGGAAATTCCACAACTTACTCTTCAAGAAAAACGTGAAGGTTTTTTTAACTTCCCCAGAATTTTGTTATGAAGTATTACGAGTCGGTGCCCTCTCTTTATAGTCTTGTCCTGGGCCCGGTTGTTCTAAAGACGGTTATAGCTAATCCCAGATTATAAATTAACCAAGGAGTTTATTTCTCTACTCGCAAATGCTGTTCAACGCTGATATTCGGCAAAAAATTACATTGGAAGAAGTCACTCTTGATAAACAAAAATAAGAAAAAGAAACTTTCAGCAAAAAGTTGAAAACATGAAACAAAATTCTTCGCTAATCCTGGATTGAGTTAATCGGCTTTCGAAAAACCGGGTCCAGTTTTCTAAATACTTTTCTTGGGTGGTGGCAAGAGGTGGTCGATTCTCATCAAATTGTCTAAAAGTTTTGTCCGTGTTTTTCGCGAGAATTTCCACTCCTCTCGAGAAACGACAACCCTACGCACGCACCTTTGGTACTAATAAGTGGAATCATTTAATAAAATAAACAGTTTTAACGAGACTCAACTTCATGTGATTTAAATATAGTACGACTCGAAGTCTAATACACAGTACAAAAGCGAAGGGATGAAACTTGATAAATTAAAATAGGCGAAAATAGCCAGCGAAAATAGCTTGGTTGGAGCTATTTATACGAATAGCTTATATGAGTTCTTAAGGTTGCGATGACCGCTGTCACAGACTATCGTTAATGCCTGAGGCGTTTGGCGCTATTACGGTCGCTTGGGTCTCCCTTGTTCTATCCGAGCGATTGGTCGCCGACCCGGGCGATCATGAACGATTTTATGAGAACTACTTTCACTCAGGTAGACGATCGAAGCGATCGAAACTGTTCCATGGTGCATCAATATTACCAAAACTCAACACGGCCTCTCAACCAACATGGCCGCTAAAACAGCGATTGGCCCTATAATTAAGTTGTAAAGTTGCTTCGTTTTTCTCAAACTGCTATAAGTTAAATTAAAGCTGGCTTGCTGCTATTCAAGGGCAACCAACTAGCAAATTAAGCCAAAAGCCTTGGAGAGACATTTACTTCTAGGCTCCTTGTAACGTATAATGACTGTCTATAAAAG
>NC_090894.1:14601060-14613560 GCF_036669925.1 Montipora capricornis | reverse complement strand
AGCCTTCACGACAACCACCATTTCGCACATGCGTAAATGACATAAAAGAATACTTAGAAAAAATTCGTATCATCCACAAAGCTAAAAAACCGCCGATGGAACTTCGTGAACAAGTTAAAGGGTGGCAAAATTTATCTGAAAAAGAATGAAAACGCTCTGATTCTCCAGTGCAACGGAAGCAAAAATTGTTTGAAATAGCTGGGATCTTGATTCTGAAGGACAAATAGTCAAATGTTGTGCTAATTAAGTTTATTTACGTCGCTATGCAAAATACACCAAAATACACAAACCGATTTTCGCCGCAAACACAGCGTTCCCACTGTGAAAAAAAAGATGGTGGCATGGGAAAATAGAACTACAAAAGATAACCTTTGCAGTTTAATCAAAGGAAAGAACTCGTCTTCGAACCACTGGTGTAGTCATCTTGGAGAAACCACTTGTAAAAAAAACATAACCATTCACAGAACAATTGCCAAAATGCTGTATGAAGTGGTTTTCGGAATCTCTGGGAGAAAAGAAATAAAAAGCCACAAATGAGTGGACAAGTCACAGCTACATCAAATACAGAGCAGGGAAATGGTTAATAATTTGAAAACGTGGATGAACCTGACATTGAAGGAGAGCAGACTGACACTTGCAGACTAACTCTAAATCACAGTTATTGAAAGCTAACCGCTCAAAAATGGGTCCTGAGACTTAAATACTGTTTATAAGCACTATTTGAAATGGGTGCTTAGCCTTAAATACTGCTTATCAGCGCTATTTGTAGGGAGCCAGCAGTCTACCTTTTGCAGTTATCATACACCAGACAGGGAAGAAGAAAAAAAAGAAGTTCAAACTTCAGGATTATATAGCGCTGAAAATTAATAAAACGGAAATGGAAACGCCCCTTCATCCAAATGTGCTACTTGTCAAAATTGTATAACTTGGAGGGGGCTTTGTCAAAATAATCACAAAATTTGGATTTATCACTACAAACAGACTCAGAAAAATTAAAAAAAAGAATTAAAATTCAAAAGAAATAACACTTACAAGAGCCTACAAAATGGCTTCTGATCAATAGATTACAAAACCCTTTTTCCTGACTTTTTAAAGTTTTGTTTTTATTTGCTTTTGATCATTACGAATTCCATGTAAGCAAATTAAACGATAGAGCAAATAACTAAGCAAATTAAAAATCAACAATAAATCACGTACGTTTCGGTGATAATTTAATATTGTTTCCCCTGCCCTCTAAAGGAGATTCATCAATGAACAATGGCCTTCTAAAAAGCCCTAAGAAAGAAAAGCAGAATTGGTTATCAGGCACAGTATGCCTAACCCCAACCTCAATGCTAACCATTTAAACTTAGACTTAATAACAACCAAAGGCGTTATTACAGACTGACTCATGAAAAACGTACGTTAACAATATTCCCTTCCTTCCAGCACCGATTTACTTACCAATATACACGTACTTGCGAACAATTTATGAAATTTTAGTTCATTAGTCGTACTTTCAATTTCAACCCAGGTTAAAATTAAATTTACCTAGATTGAGATCATTTCAACCTGAAGTTCAAATTTACCTGTAACATATATCATCTTCGAAGTGTGTTAATTTGAAGGCGTTGTAGCGTTAGTCCTTCCAAATGCCCGGTCTGGCCGGTTAGTTCAGTCAAATTTCACGAGTGATCATTCTCAATCCCACGGGTAATAATTTCTCGTGCAAGACTTGTGATTAGCTGGAGAGGCCCGATTTCGCGGGAAAATCAATCTAAAAATACTGACTTGTTCTGTAAAAACACCGTTCCTCAAATACAATGAAATTGTACGCTCTTAGTCATGGGGTCCTGCCAGAATTTTAAGAACATACTCAAAATATTCTCCTGCTCAGATACATGTAAGAACGTCTTTATTTTGCTCTTTTGTTACCAGTATACATAAAGCTTAAAACTGAGAAATGTAAAGCTGTTGTCTAACATGACAATTAATGTGGTTTTTTTCTTATGGCATGATACACCGAAGAACAACTTGAATGTGGTCATCATCCGAACTTCCAGTCTCTTCAGTCTCAGCATCCCCCGCCTCCGTCACCTCCTCCGCCACAACCTCCGCCCCCTCCTCCACCACTCCAGCCACCACTCCAGCCGCCACCTCCCCCGCTCCGCCAGCCGGACCTTGACGTGCCACCACTGGAGTAGTACGTCTACGAGTAAACACAAGATGAAGAATGTCAAATAACGCCTTTTGGAAGAACTCATATCCGAATTTCTGTATATTCAGTTCTCGACCACATTTACTTAAGAGAATACGTTCGGCCACAAACCGGAAATTCTACGCCTTACTCTTAAGGAAAAACTTAAAGGTTCATCAAAGTCTCACAGAATTTTGTGATATACAAGGATTATGAGACAGCGCTCTGTTCTCGATGCTTTTCTTGGGTGGTTGGCGATTCCCATCGACCTGTTGTGTACAATTTTGATCGTGTTTTCGCGAAACTTCGCGCTCCCACTTGAGCCTCGCGGAAGACAAACCCTACGACCGCAAACTAAGGCAAAACCGACCTCTATTCGTAATAATAATTTATTATTACAATGCACAGTTTTCTTCGTGAGACTCATAGGACGAATCGAAGTCGAATACAAATAACAAGGCAAAAGGATAAAACATTTTTTTTTTAAATTTATTTAACATAACAGAAGTTTACATTGCACAAGATACATATATAAAAAAAGAAAAGAAAACAAATACAACTAATTATCTGACATTCACGAGAACTGAGTGATTAATCAAAGAGGGCGAATAAAGTAAATTAAATCATGTAAATTTCTCAACCTTATATTTAAAATTAATCTTATTAACAAATTCAGATAAAATAATCGAGCTCTCTTTTAGCTTGTTTGAATAAATGTAATACATCATGTATAAAAAAGTATAGTTCAACTTTCTCACAGCCCCATGCCTAGCAAGGCATTGCGTAAACAAGCCAAACACTATTTCCTTAGGTTCTGGATTGAAACTGGTATTGTTTGTGGCATTAAACCAGCCCACCACTTGACGAGTAAAAGACGAGGTAAATTGGCGTCAAGAAAAGTGTGGTCTATGGAATCTGATTCACCGCAATACAAGCAGTCACTTTCACTTTTAATTCCAAATCTTTTCAATTCCTTTTTGGTCACTACAATTCGGTGAAGAAGTTTAAATTTAAATTCTCTTAACTTAGTTTCCTTACATGTTTTATATGACATCTTAAAACATTCTCCCCATGAGGCACTGTCAATTGGAAGTATTTTACTCCAACGCTGTAAGCCAGCTGGAGTTGACTGGTGTAGTTTAAAATTCAAGAGCCGATAAAAATCTCGACATTTTAATTTCTCTAAATTTAACACTATGTTCTCATCTAGCATAAAAGATGGGGCCCCTTGGACAAAACCCTCCACGCTCGTGTTATCCATCTCTCCCATAAAGCTTGGTATTGCGCTTAAAACTTGATAATACTCCAGAAAATTTGATTTACAATTATACTTCGAAAGAAATTCTTGAAAGGTAAGGTAGCGGCCTGATTCATGAAACAGATTATTAACTGAAACAACACCTTTCGAAAACCACTCCTTAAGAAAAAAAGGTTTACCATCTATTAGAATATCCTGGTTGTTAAACAGGAGATTTTCTTTGCTATAATTATAATTATAAAGAGGTTTAAGTTCGGAGAAGAAAGAAAGAGCGTCCCTATAAAATTTTGGTAGGCCTAGTAAGTATTTTGTATGGTAGTTATACCTTAACAGAAAGCGAAGATTACCACATTTTCGAAAGAAATGCTCAGGAACAGTTTTCCAATTGCTTTTAGTATTTTGTAACAGCCTTGGTATCCATGCTAACCTTAATGACTCCGCCCCCTCCTCCACCACTCCGGCCACCACTCCAGCCGCCACCTCCCCCGCTCCGCCAGTCGGACCTTGACGTGCCACCACTGGAGTAGTACGTCTACGAGTAAACACAGGATGAAGAATGTCAAATAACGCCTTTTGGAAGAACTCATACCCGAATTTCTGTATATTCAGTTCTCGACCACATTTACTTAAGAGAATACGTTCGGCCACAAACCGGAAATTCTACGCCTTACTCTTAAGGAAAAACTTAAAGGTTCATCAAAGTCTCACAGAATTTTGTGATATACAAGGATTATGAGACGGCGCTCTGTTCTCGATGCTTTTCTTGGGTGGTTGGCGATTCCCATCGACCTGTTGTGTACAATTTTGATCGTGTTTTCGCGAAACTTCGCGCTCCCACTTGAGCCTCGCGGAAGACAAACCCTACGACCGCAAACTAAGGCAAAACCGACCTCTATTCGTAATAATAATTTATTATTACAATGCACAGTTTTCTTCGTGAGACTCGTAGGACGAATCGAAGTCGAATACAAATAAGAAGGCGAAAGGATAAAACTTTTCATAATAGGCAAAGATAGCTAAAGAAAAAAAGCTTGCTAAGAACTATTTACGACATAATAACAATGTATGAGGTCTTAGAGCAACTGGCCCTAAATTAGGTAGTAAAATCGTCTGGTTTTTCCCAGTCTGCTTGAATAACAACTGGCTTTGGATAAGGCTACTATAGTCAGTAAGAAGACTAATTCACTTCCTTAACAAGACAATTAGGGAGGCAATATCGAGCAATATCAGCTTACCCTACTTGCTTCCATTGAAGAGCAGCCTGAACCCATAATAAAACCAAAATAAATCGCTTGTTAAAACTCTGGATTCTTTCAGTGAAAAGACACGTTCGAAAACACGCCGGTGGAAAGCTGCACTTCCAAGGTCAGAACATGTATTTATATGTTTTTTATCGCGACCTGTCATTATGTTAAAATACTGGAATTTACTCATTTGAAACAGGAAGCATTCCGTTTAACTACAATGACGCAGCGTTTCATTTCCCTGAATCAAAGCTTCCATGGCACTGTGGATAAGCCATCGAGAAAAAACTAACACACTGGAAAGTTTAAAGCTTCTTAATGACAACCTTTCAAGTGAAGACAACTGAAAAAATTTGAAATGCTCAGTTTTTCACATCGGAAAAACCCCTTCACTATATCCCAAACGGACTTCCACTTTAAAAATCAGTAAGCATGGTGCTGGAATTTTACTGAGCTGTTACAGGAAGTACGTCATTTAATCACATTGACGTTTTCTTTACTAAATAGGTAGCTTTAGGAAGGACGACGATGTCGTCTACGAGAACGTTTTCTAAGTATATTATTTCCCGTTATGGGCCTTATTCGCGCAGCGGCCATATTACCATAGACACCCCATGAGTAGAAGCGAGCAACTCCCATGCTAAGCCTATGTCACGGCATTTTTACAGACCAATCTATTTTTGGACAACCTTTGCGCAAAACAACAAAAGCAGTTCCTGTTCGGTGACGCTATGACGTCAACTAAGTTTCCCGTGATTGGCCGTCAGGCGTCTGCGGGAGTCTCATTCGCGGGAAATTGAAATTCAAAGTAAATCGGTCTGTGAAAAGGCCGTGACAGGAATATATGGGAGTTGCTCGCTCCTCGCTCCTCATGGGCTCTCGCCACAGGCAAAAGATTTTGTACCCCGAGTTGAAACGCTTGGGAACGAGTTTCGGTGCGCAAAGACAAAAGTTTTCAATCCCTCGGGACTCCACATATCATATCATCATATCATATATCTTTATTTACCCTCGGATTTTTAGAGTAGCTTGGTGTAGCTAATTTCTCCGAGCATTTACCCTCCCAACCATGATACATCACAGAAGACAGACCACAACACCGGGAACTACATGCCCTACTCTTTGCGACAAGTGTGTGGGTTCTTTTACGTCCCACAGGATTATGAACATTGAAGGGCTGTGAGACGGGACCTCCGCTTATCGTCCTTATCCAAGAAGACTAGAGAGTCTAACCATTTGCGGGTGTAATTACAAAGGCAGCACTTTCTCCTCAGTTGTTTAAAGACCCTGAGTGTTGGTCCGGCCGGAATTGAACTCACGACCTCCCGCGTAACAGCCCGGTGCTCAACCAACTGAGCCACCGGTGCGCGGTGGCCGCGCATGGCCGCCCAGTGCGGTTTTCAAATGAGTGTCGTAAAACCAAAACCAAAGTAATTACTTTGGCCAATCAAAAAGGAGGGAGACAATCCAGTAAACCTATCAAAACTCGAAGTAATTACACTTAGCCGACACAAATCGCGGGAAAATGTGCACGCGCGAGCCACGATTGGTTTTGGTTTCACTCCTGATTGGTTGAAAAAGTGGCGCGAGAACTTTGAACCAATCACTGAGTGAAGTAATCACTGAAACCACAGCAATTCGCTAATTACTTTCGACACTCAATTGAAAACCGCTCTATTGTGAGTCTTTCAACATTTCAGGGATAAACTTGGTGAACGGTGTGGACGTTTGAACTGAAGTTAAGAAATTTAACGTTAGGTGAGCGTCCTGCACATAAACTCAAATTTGGTCTTTTCACGCCGTTGTCAGTCCGAGAACGTGAAAATCTACCAAAAAGTAAAACGGACTTGGCTAGTGTGCAGAGCCTTTGTTTGTTTGTTTATTTTTTTAATATTAAACCTATTGTTTTGTGGCGTTCTTGTAGCCGTCAACTTAGTGCTTGCTTACGCTCTCTAATGATAAGGAGGAGAACATGAACTGCAGACTCATCTGAATCAGGGCTGGGTTTTTTTACTTTCAACGACAATTGCAAAGGCAATTAAAGTTGGCAAATTTACCACTCGTGCGTCGTGCTTTTGTAACCGGCTACTACCTTCGGTTCGCTGTTTCACATAAACGCAATGTCAACTCTCTGTAATGGTGATTTGTTCCACAATCGAGCAAAGGGCTTTCGGTTGGGTATGGCCAGTCTCCTTAGCAGCCGTTTTTTGCGATGTCACGCAACGCTCCTCCCTCCGTTGCGTGACATCTCAAGAGACTATTATGGTTACAGCTTGAAGCGCTTTCGCATGTCATTTTGCTCACTGAGATATACGCATCCTTTCGCAACTACGTATCATCGTGATCTAAATCAAACAAATCCGAAAAGTTATTGGTTTCGTCATTTGTTTGAGAACAATGGAGATTTGCACAAGGAAACCAAAAGGGAATAATGCGGCTGTCCAGCTGAGAGTGCCACTTGTTCTTCCTCGTCTGCATATGTCGCATCAGTGCCTCTGATATGTTGGACAGAAGTTCGCTATATTCATCGTTTGACAAAGGTGACGTTTCTTCCGGGTCGGTTTCCACATTGAATAGCAATGGAGGATCAAAGATCTCTGTTGTTCCGTCATCTGTAAGGAAAAAGAACGACAGTTTCTAAAGAAGCTGTGGTGCTGCGTTGGTGGGGAATGAAACATGAAAATTAATTAACAATAATTATTCACGTCAGAGTCGGTGAATACTGGTGGATATTTACCAAGCCGCGAAGAGACGAGCAAAATATCCACCACTTTTAATAAAAATTGTAATAAAATCATCTTATATAGCGCTGTATCCATAACAATGCCCAAAGCG
Organism: Montipora capricornis; assembly: GCF_036669925.1. NCBI lineage: Eukaryota > Metazoa > Cnidaria > Anthozoa > Scleractinia > Acroporidae > Montipora > Montipora capricornis. The sequence continues at coordinate 14,606,047 of NC_090894.1, read as the reverse complement.
CTGAAAATTCAAAATAAAAAGTAAATGAAATAATACATATGTTAAAAATTAAGAAAAACTCTTAATAACAAAAATTGTCTTCAGCTTTTCCTTAAAAGTGGCTAAAGATTTTTGAGACCTAATATCCATTGGCAGGGAATTCCACAACAATGGCCCTGCAACAGAAAAGGCCCTTTTACCATACGATTCCAATTTTTAGTTTGGAACCTTCAGTAGATTCTTTGAATCAGATCGGAGACTTCTGGTTGGCAAATAGTCAGTAATAAGGTCTTGTAGATACTTGGGAGAAATCCTCTCACGTGCCTTAAAGGTAAGGACTAGAGTCTTGAACGCGATCCTATCCTCGGCAGGCAACCCGTGGAGGCTCTTAAGGACAGGATGAATATGATCATGCTTACTCGATCCAACTATTAGGCGTGCTGCACAATTCTGTACAATTTTCACCGACACTGAGGTGAATAATTGTTTTAGTAATAAACCACACAAGTCGAATAAAAGGCGAACCAAAAAACTACTTTAATCTCGAAAAAGGAGGTCGGAAATTTCAAATCTCTCGCGCCGGCCACTCGTGGGTGAATAGTACTTGCCTAATAACCTCCAATCAGCGCGCGCGGAGAACACTATTCACTTAATGTGTGGTATATACAATATATAACTAACGGATTCTACCCAACTTCTTGATAACAGTAACTTAACCACCACAAGAAAAATTTGTGAGGTGACGATTCCAGCGTTAGCCCCTCGTCAGAGGGAGATTTTAGTAAAACAAAACAACACCTGCCATGACTGCTGTCTGCAATAGCTACCCACTGGTGACAACAAGTGACATGCAACAAACTTAATCGTAACAACAACAACAACAACACTTTATTGTACCCATAACAAAGATTTAAAGCTAAAAAGGCGCCCAACAAATTGACCTGCTCCCAACTATGTGGCTTCATAGCTCAATTGGTTGAGCGTCGCACCGGCATCGCAGAGGTCATTGGTTCGAATCCCATTGAGGCCACCTGGATTTTTCAGGTGTTTATAAAGAGACAATTGTTTAAATCGTCCAGATACTGAAGAGCGAGGATCACTTCTCCATTTCGTCTCTAACCCGCACTTCAAAATATGTATATACATTTCTTTCATTGAAAAGGGTACCGACCTCCTAAAATAACAAAGAACCTAAAAATGCCCAGAAGCCGGATAAATAAGATACTTTAACCTAAATACTGATAGCGGAGTTACAGCATGGCAACATACAGTAACGCACACACACACACACAGACACATCTTTAAAGGGATATAGACGGAGAAGTAAGAAACAGCGAGGATCGAAATGCACCAGTCACAGCTGCTGAAAACCAACCAATCACAGCAAGCATCCTGTTTAAAAGGTGATGCATAACCAGTAGACCTCATTGCCTGATGAAGACTAGCCGTGTGCAGTCGAAACGTCGCGATCTACATCACAAGTGACCACATCGTGGGTAGTTTATGAAGTACAAGACAAAATTATATACAGAGCAGAACATCATCAGTGGAGCAAAAAAGGCAAAGGTAAAAGGTCACTGCATACGAGCCAGAAGGCCCATCAGGCCGGCACTCATCTCCAGTTTCCATAGCATGAAGCGACTAGGAGTACCCCCCGGGATGGGATGCCATTTATACACCTGGGTGGAGAGAGGCACCGTGAGAGTAAAGTGTCTTGCCCAAGAACACAACACAATGTCCCATGCCAGAACCCGAACCCGGACCACACGATCTGGAGTCGAGAGCACTAACCATGAGGGCACCGCACCTCCCAGTGGAGCAAAAGATTGTTTTTTTTAAATTTATTAGAATTGTAAACAATGTAGTTACCCTTTGTGTCAGTATAAATGAGTTTGTACGGTCCAGTTGTGACAGCCGCAGGCTTCGTGACCTCTACATAATGAAAAATATATTCATGCTGGGATTCCTGTGATGTGTTCAACAGGACAGGCAACAAACTCTTGCCATCAGTGTGCACTGCAGCAGAACTGACATTTAATAACTCCAGCACACTTGGCATGACGTCCATTACAGTTACAGGAGTCGAGATAAGCCATCTGTCTTTGATGCGACCCTTCCAGTTTAACACAGTTGGAACACAGATAGTTTGCTCCCAAATACTACCATGGCGCTTTTCTAAAAAATGAAGTACAAAAGAAGCGATTAAAGAAGTATCCATTATTATCAATATACGCGGCGAAATAGAAAATCGGCCTCTTCAAAACACGCGCTCAGCGGGCCGCAAAGGACTGACAGCGGGCTGCTAATGCTTTATCAGCCCTACAGCTGATTGGTTATTGCTTCAACTTTGTGATATGCCTATTATTTATAGACGATTTTACGCATTTTTTCGGTAATTTTAAATACCGGTAAGTTCACTGGACTGAGTTGATTCTTTAATAGCTTGTTCAATCAACACTTACATGATGATTTGAAGTGACTTTGAATTCGTTATTCACTTAGCTTGTATTAAAAACTCGCATTCTTGATATCAGTTGGCCTTGTTTATTGATAATAATGATAATGACATGACTTTTTTCGGGAATATTGTTTATTTGCACCCTTGTAGTGTCATTTGCGCGGGCGCAAATAAACAATATTCCAGAAAAAAGTCATGTTATTCCCTTATTAATGTCCACCTCAACACTCAGAGGACCAAGATTCTTATAATTATTATTATTAAGCATTGTAATCTGAAAAACCAGCTGGTTATAAGCTGAGCTCCAAGATCATACATGGACCGTATAGCAGCAGCCAGAGGCGCCATAGTATGCTTTCAGTTCAACCTTGTTGAGCTGCGTCGTTGCTGTACTTGCAACAGTTATTCGTGAGGCACACGAACACGAACCTACATGTACTTCATAAATAATTACCCCCATCATCATCATCATCATCATCATCATCATTATTATTATTATTATTATTATTATGTACAAGTGGTTTCATATTAGGGTAGTACTCGGCATGATTTACTTTTGTTAATGTCTTTGTGATTAGAGAGCTCATGTGAGATTTCTTCTAGGATCCCTTATCATCTGACAAGAATAATAACAGACCAAACTATCGAGGCTGTAATTATTATTATTATATAGCCTTGATAGTTTGATCTGTTTGCACTTAAACCCAAGGAATTAACATTACCTCTGATGGAGTTCAATAATATCATGGAAGGACCGTTGTCATTGAGTGATGTTTTGACAACTGGAATGAAAGTTGTCCTCACAGTCAAGTGAATGTGGTGTGTTCTTGTTTTCAAACTTGAATTGGAAGATGACTTCCACTTAGGCAGTTGAAATGTCACTAACAAACGACAGTGTTTCCCAGGACAACAATCGCCCAGAAAATCAAACTCCATCAATGTGTGTCATCCCCGGGTTTAAACAACCATGTGCAGGCCTTAGCAGTAAAACAAAACACCTGTTACTCTGACTTCTTCTCAAAGCAGTAACCTAAAAACGTCTTTCTCCATATTGATATGCTCAATATTTCAAATTGCTCTTAGTGAAAACACACAGGGGAAGAAATGCTTTAACCAAAAACAAGTGAAGAAACCACAACAAGAAGGAGGCTACTACACTGTACTTCACTTTTAGCTTCTGGCCCACACAACTTCCTTTAAATTGAATACATGAGAACGTTGGTAATGTTTTCAAATCAAAGCTAGAATATTGTGGTACCTCTCACAATAGGGGTTTCATCCTTCTGTGCTACACAGTCCTTGCAAGATTCAGTGATATGACGGCCAGTGGCCGAAGTGACCAGAATCAATGTACTGTTTTCTTTGTCGTTATCTTTGATTGTTTTCACAATTCTACCAATGCTCCAATCCGTCTCATGCAGTGCATCATGATATAAAGTTTGCGTTGATTTTGAGAACAAGGGTGACACAAAAAATGGTTCTTTGGGGCCCATGAAGCTGACAAATAGAAAAAAGGGCTTGTTTGAAAGCGATGCCATTTCTAAAAACTCTACAGCGCTTCTAGTAAAACGCAAGGTCATGTTTTCGACAATGTAAGGTTGTTCAATGATTTTATTATTCTTGTACAGCACACAGCTGCGTATTCGAATAAAATTCATGGTGCAATGAATCCCATCCTGAAGAATGCTGCTGTAAAATACAAATGCTACAACAACTGTCAGCACCGTAACCATGTTTAAGGTATGCCCATTGTACCAGACAACGAACCCAACAACTGGGCAAATGAAAAGTAGAGGACTAAAAATGGAACATAAGGATCTCCACGTATGGTATGATTCTGAGTTCGTTCTCGAATTCCCCGTGCAATGCTCTCTGTGCGCCGATGGAACGCCATAAAACGAATCAAATCCATGTCTCAGAGGAAGATATTCGCCATTTCGTCCGACACCTAGTCCCCACACACCAACGAAGCCTGTTGTATAACCTTCTGATTTCAATACTGTTGCTAAGGTTTCTTCGCTGGATTGTAAACCTCCAGTGGATGCTAGAGACGGTATTTCCTTGAAAGGAAGAAATTTACTTTTTATAATTCCAGTTCGAGGCGGAAGCAGTCCCGTTAAAATGGAAGCCAGAGCAGAAATTCTTGACGATTGTGTGTACCATCGCGAAAATGTCGCTCCTTGCTCTGCCAACCGATCAATATTTGGAGTGTTTTGAGATTTATTGTTCACGTCTCCAAAAGAGAGATTATCAGCCATGAATATGATTATATTTGGCTTTTCACTAGTTGAGTTGCTGACAGATTGACAAAGGCGAAATAGCGGGACCACTATGAAGACCAACACAGCCGCCATCTTAAACTTTTTACAGTTATCCGCTGGACCAATCTTAGAGATTTCGCTGACTCCGTTCATCGAGCCTCAGTCCCAGAAAAAGCGAGAAACTGGTCTTCAACCACCCAAAAAATATCCGAAAGAAGTGGCTGTCGTAGCATGCACTCTTTGGTAAAAGTTCACCTTCTCCCACCCCCCTGAAAAGAAACCTAACATG
>NC_090894.1:14588560-14596060 GCF_036669925.1 Montipora capricornis | reverse complement strand
TAACCGTGCATTTGCAAAGCAACAGAAGAGGAAATCACTGAGGAATAGCAAGCGTACAAAGAAATATTTAATGAGAAAATTTGTATCGTCAAGAACTTAATTAGTTTCGTTTAAATTTCTTTAAACAAGCTGCGTCTCTCTTTAAAAACACTGGTGCAAACGCAAACGCAACAGTGCCTCTTGTCTGAATTTTGCGTTCAAAATAATCGGGCTAAGTTGATGATTTCACAGGGTTTAACCATTTGGTTGTGGTACGAAATTCCCTCAGAAGCAATGGCCAGTTCGGAGTTACAGCAGTTTTATTTCACTTTATGACAGATACATGTCAAGCTGTGCAAAACTGTATACTTTTTATTGGTTAAGACCTGAATGATAGTTTGGATATTTTAGAATCTCTCGGCGTTTATTTTACAATGTCACTTAAATAGTAGCAATTTACATATGTTCGTAAATTTTGTGATTGTAAATTTTCCCTGCTACTTTGCACGTTTCAAGCTTGGTACTTGCGAGCCAAGGAGACTGGCGTTTCCTTTTAAGATAAAGTGGGCGCTTTTGCCGCTTTTCCGGTCATGTGAAGCAGAATTGAAACTATGAAACCATTTTTTAATGTTCGTAATTAATTATAGTTCCGTAGGGAGGTAAGCGTTAGTTTCAACCGTGAACCTTTTCAGTCTGGCAAAAAAAATTACCACTTCAAACTGTTAAACGTTTGTCAACTAAAGATCCGCGCTTGTAGTTTGGACTGCAGGTCTGTTTATTTTCACGCCTTTAGATCGCGCACGCTTTTAGAGGCGGCCGCCAACCGGATGCCAATTTTGTTTTGAGCGATCATCCCAAGCTTTGATTCCAGTGAACGCTATGAAATTGGCAAACATATACCAGCATCGAAACATACACCATTGGAATCGATCTTTCCTTAGAGAAAATTCAGATTCACAGCAAACTGGAACAAGACGTGTCCGTTCTTTCCTTTTACCAAGAATGAAAAAGGGTGACAAACAGAAGTGGAAAAGCGGGAGCAAAATAAAACTTGACCGCCATTGAAGACCACGTGGTATTTCGCTTCGCGATGTTCGTCTGTTCAGTTTCTCTGTTTCTCTGTTGCCTATCTCAGGGGTTTTATAGCACAAAGCGTTATTAGAAATAGTAATTTTAAAAAAACAGTATGAAAGATCGGTTCGAGTTCCGTGGATATGTAATTCCACTTGACAAAGAAAACTTGACAAACGGAAGTTAAGGTTCCATTCGAAAGAGCACCGTTCAAAACCGGAAAACAAAAGATAAACTTCATAGTCATAAAGTAAAATACTTCAGGCAAATCACACGATCATCCGTTTCGAGAAATGAGCACGCTGTCTTAGTATTGTGCCCTTGTTGCCTTGGTTTCAGACTACCTGGATGTGACCTCTTATGAGCTTGTCTGTTACTCATAGTGCGATGACAGCACAATGATAATGCATTTTCTTTCCAAGTAAATAACACGATCGTCCGCTTCAAGAAATGAACACGCTGTCTTATTATTGTGTCCTTGTTGCCTTGGTTTCAGTTTCGGGGGGTGGGCGTAAGAGCATTATTTACTGGCAAAACGAAAATTTCCAATAACTATCGCTGGCTGGCGCCCACAGCCAAATGTATACCTTCCTGGCTGGGAAAAGGCCTCAAAATAATGGATACTGGCTTGCGACCTCGGAAAATGATCTCTTGCTAGCTGGCTCTGAATAGCGGATATTTATTTCCCCGGGTAGTTAAATATTAACCAAAAATGTCTTAATGGATGCCCACATATCGTGTAAGTCAATAACAGATGAATTCAGAAAAAGTGTTCGTTCGGTACTCCTGACAAGTGGACTTGTCAAGAAAAACTTGCTAGTGTAAATATGAGGCTTTATTTTCAAACACATTGCACCTGGAAATCATGCATTAGTACAGATTAGTAAATAATCTGTAGGTTGCGCTGTTTCCCAGAATTAACTGTAGGCTTTTAGCCAATGAGAAGACAGATGATGACTACAATGTATAATAAACATTGTTATTGTATCTAGAACAAATAGAGCATTAACTGCATGGCCGAGCTGACAAGAAACATTATTGTTAAATATGCTAACTTATTGTTGTTACTTCGGTTTCTTTCGACTTAACTGGTCCACTACATTTTGGCGCGCAGAGGACAAACACAAAAGAAAAGAAAAGGAAAGACCAATTACTAACTCAAATTGGATTTCTCTACGACTCTCTTTAATTTTCTCACTAATTAAAGTTGACCTTCTTTGAGGCGTTTGAGCTCAAAGTGCAGATGTCACAATTTCGGTTAAGTATTAATTATGAATCAAATTCGGTGAAGCAGAAGAAAAATCGGCGGAAACTTTAATCCAAGTGGATATGAAAGGAAGCAGCTTCTGAAAATAATATTTTCTCTCATTTGTTCTTTCTTAGTCTTTTTCTTTTCACTTATTTTTTGGTGAATAGCTTTGCCAATGGTTCATACCAGCTCAGCTCAAATTTCCTTCAAGTTACTCAACTTGTAATTGACCGCGTTCTTACAAAAATTAATATTTAAAAATAACCGAGTCACTCAAGTAGTGGGTTGGTCTTCGGAGCGCTTGACATACACTTAAAATGAGTTGACCCTGCGGAAACAAGCTGATAGGTCGCTACAGGGAAAGTACATACGACTGATAGATCACTGAGATCAAAGAAGAAGAGTTCTTTTATTTAAAAGCAATAGGGCATAAACCTGTCAACGAGTCAGCCGTCACTATTATGGCAAAGCACCTCGATAAAAATGTAAATCGCAGTTAGAAATTTATCAGTTTGTCAAGTTGAGCTTGAAGAGTCAAAGTCTCTTTCAATTGAACGTCGGTAAGTCGAATCCGTTTTCTGATGAACTTTTACCCGCACTTGCCTTAATGTTAGTGTTAAACGCGAACGTTAATCCTTAAAAGCTATTTTCACCCTAGTATGTTAAATTGCTTTTTAAGCTCTTGTCAGCTCTTACTCGTGTAGCCTTCATTGCAGGTTTTTGATTTTCATAGTGCGCGCGTTAAATATTTTAAGTCGGAGCGAAGGCTTAGAATGGCTTGCTTGTGGTATTAATATTATGGCCTAAAGTGAACACAAAGTTAAAATTCCTTTAAATTACTAACTTAAACTGAGGGTAATCGAGGCAATTTATTTTCACAGTGTTTGTATTGACCCTCTTAATTAAATATTGTTACCTCGGTATGCTCATTAAGTTCAATAGGTCGAGTAAAACGAACGTTTGTTCTAAATTCAGTCAAAGGATTTGCTAAACACTAAACAATAAATTATTATATATTTCGAATGCTAGAGAGAAATACACCGATAAACTAAGGCAACCCCGCCCTTTGGCGGGAAGATTGAGCGCCCATGCAAAGGGTGCAGGGAATCACAAATACAAGAAAAGTGAAGTAAGTAATTGCTTGAATAGTATATTAGGTTTTTCAATGGCTTTTCATGCCATGGGGTTTTGCAGCATTGTTCGTTGGGAAATTCGATTTTTTGGATCGCGATCAGTTTTCTTAAAAGCTTTAGTTCACGTAATTATGCAGTCAAACATCGTTAATGTAATTTATATAGCGCGCTTTAACAATAAGACTTTTTCAAAATGCCACTTGTTTACTCGGGTGGACTCGTTAAGTATAAGTTATGCAAATAAATTTAAATTAATTACAAAGTAATTAAAACAAATTAATCCATTCGTCGAAGGAAAATTTATCATAGCGAGGCTAAGGCAGTGTGGCCCAGTAGTTAGAGCGCTTGCCTTGAAATCCGGAGATCCCGGGTTCAAGACCCGCTCTGACCACTCGTTGAATTTGATCCTGGTAATCCCTGGTTCAACTTCCCAGCTGCACTTGTAAATAGCCAACTGGTTTGCCTCCGGCCAGTTGGGATTCTTAACAGTTGTTGTTGTTGTTGTTCTGTTCTGTCGTTTCGTTGTGTTTCATTGGCCCTGAAAAGCCCCTATGGGGAGCGGTCAAGTAAGTATTTATTATTATGTATTAGGGTACTAAGACAAGTACTCCGTCAAACTAAAAACTATCAATGACCCCATCATTTACTTGTATCAACCTGCTACAGGAATGACATTGGACCTCGGGGAAGAGGTACCCCCATAGCACCCCTCCATAGTAAACAATAGAGAAAAATGAAGTCACCAGGAGGACCAAATGACGAACAATGTCTGAAATCCGCCCAAAAAAGACCTAATATAACGATCGAAGTCACATGACCGAAACGAGTCTCTCACGTCGTTGCATCAGAATGTTAAATAGTGAGTTTAAGAAAGGACGACAGCTACGACTACGACAACACCACAAAACAATGATATCTTTGGTTAAAAGAGCATAATAGTCGTGCTGCACGTGCAGCACGCATTTTAGCAAGTATGTTAGCGGTCCCCTGCATAACGACGACGTGAAATCACCAAATTTGAAGTTTTGACGACAACCTAAGAATGCAGCAGAGAATCTTTCATTCTGTATTTTCACTCTAAAACCGTTCGTACCAATTTCTTTTCAGGATGCTTCGCCCATATTGTAGGACGTGAACGAGACTGAATAATCGCGAATGACTTATGATAGAGCCAAGTTATATTTTCAGGTGACATTTTCGTCGACCGTCGTCGTCGTAGATCTTAAACTCCCTAATAAAATTTTTAGAACTTCTACTGCTAGACATTTCTCCCACAGTATCTTTTTTCGGTGGTGACTCGGGGATACCCGGAAAACTTGATTGACGGCATTTAAATGTCCATAACCGTTGGATAGATTATGACTAAATACATAAAGCGAAGATATCACTGGCCTGACCAATCGTAAGTGGTCTTTATAGAATTAAAATTTTCCGTAAGATGTTTGCGCTAATTCTTTTTTCAACTTGTTACAGACTGTCCACTGATTTTCACTATGAAGACCGCTGTCCTTGTTATCGTGTTTGCCGTTATGATCATGTCAGTAACCTCACGACGATCTCCACTCCGCAATCATTTCTTCGCAAAAGGTAAAAGCTAACAGTGTCGCGCTAACTAGCCAAAAGTCAATGCAACAACAAACAACAAAAAACGTGCTCTCGTAACAAGCTAGCCCTTCACCATGATCTTATACAGGTTGTACAGTAACGGAGAAGTAAGGCAGGTTCACACGAGCGACGCAAACGCAAACCCAAACGCAAGCGCATGCAAATCGAAAACTTTCCATTTCTTATGTCGGAGCTTGCGCTCGATGCGAGCCTTATGGCAGTTCATGACGCGAGTAGTAGCGATTGCGCTTGCGTTTGCATCTCTCGTGTGAACCGCAGCCTGTACCCTATTACTACACTAGAAGAATGGTTTTGGAGTGTATGCAAGATTCCCTGTTTCGTCCAAACGTCGGGTACATATTTACCCACCGGCATGCCGGGCGTGTAAAGCATTTGTTTTTGTTCATTAAACCTCTTGTTTTGTGGTTTTTACGTAACAGTCGTCATTGTCTAGCTTAAAGTGCCCCTGTGACCAAAAACTCAATTTTTATTTTTCTTTCGATTTCAAAACTATGTTAACTGAACACACTAAGCGACCAACGTTTTAAGACTTGATTTCAAAAATACTCCTGTTTATTTCAACGGGAATTTTCCTATTTTATGGTCCGCCATTACTAACTTTAAGTTCTTGAGAGAGATGGATCGACGAGAAAAGGACGTCAAAGTCGCACTAGTTTAAGAATGCAATGCGTGTATACACCGCAGAATTAATATGCATCACAGGAGTTTTGGGCTTTCTTTTAAAACTCGCGTTTTGCATATATAATAATTTGTATTCACACACTGATATTTTAAGCTGGTGTGCCTTTGTCGTCACTTTCCCCCGGATCCAACCCTCTAAGGTCCAACCGGTCAGTTTTGAACGCGAGTAATGGCGGACTGTGAAATCCAAACTTACCTAAAGTAAACGGCCTTAATCAGGTGTTAAGCAACCGCACTTTCAAAATCTGAAGAAAAAAAGAAAGTGAATTATTTTATCACAGGGGCACTTTAAGGGATATAATTATCCTGGTTCAGTGGGTAAATTCTCGCAAGCATCAACTTCCTCAAACTACTCTGACATGATGTGGTGATATTGATAACAGCAATGACACATGAGTTTCCTTATACTGGTCTGAAAATCTCCAAGTGGTAAAAATGATGTGCTGTGATGATGAAGATATTGGTAATGATGTTGATGATGATGTTTATATTGGTAACATTTTTTAAACTTCTAGACGCTCTTAAAGAAAACCAAGAAAAAAGAGCTAACAAATATTATCAAGATTCTGATGATATTTGCCCACCGTGCTTTGGGGACTGCTATGAGGCAGGTGATGACGCTGAGCACATTGAAGCCTGTGCTTCGGAATGCCACTGCATTTAGGAGAAAATGCTCCTTGTGACGCCCTATGATAACGCTCTAAAATCAATGATAACAAGCCGTTTCACAAAAAGTATAGCGACGATTTCTCGTTTACGTAATGGACAGTCTTATAAGGTCTAGTGCCTCAGTTTACTCTCAAGTTTATTGTCTATTTATTGCTTATGATAGTATAACCGTGCAAATACGAGGAAATAAATTGTCAATGACAGGAAACTCGAAATCCGTCTCTATCTCTATGCCTTCCTTTTCGTCTCGAAAACGACTCTTGCTGCAGCTGGTCACGTGACAACGTGGTGTCACACAGTGTTGAAATTGTTTCCCAATCGAACGGATGTAGGAAAAATAGTATCATTTTTCGAAACAGCGAGTGCCGAAGGAAATTCGGGAAAATTTTGGGATTTAACTGCCTGAGGTCCACTTTTCTGGCTATTGAGAATATTCGTGAGTTCAATTGTCCTGGAATGAAGCTCTCCACATCGCAGTGGATGTGTAACGAGGCAAAAGTCCTGGAGGCAAATATTCTGAACATAATATTGGGATCATGCAGACTTGTCGGGGTAGTCGTTGGATCTGGTCGTTCCCACTTTCTTTGCCACAAAGTTAACTCGGTTTCAAGGATTTAAGGTGAGGACAACGAATCTTCCAGGAATGTTCAAAATGATGTCATCCATGTTTCCCACGTTTCAAGCGATGCCAATAGAGCTGATGGAACAGCTAACAGGCATTGTATGACCTTGCATTGCTGTTTCTTGGTCATTACTACCAAATATCCAATGGATATTGATTTATAGGCCAGAGATAGTCAGCAAAAAAAATAAAAAATAACACTGAAATTTAAGTCAAACACGTCTTAGGATGACGTCAAGCGTGTGCATACCGATCGCTAGCGAAAATGAAACTTAAATAAACAAGTTGTCCATAGTCACATATTATGACTAATGCCAAACTGACATTTTTTCCTGAAGTAGTCGCTCAGTGATTTGTGACATCTTGTATTCCACAAGCGATTGCCGAAGACGCACAATAAGTCACTGGGGAAGAGAAGCCCAAAACGACTAGCAGAAACCGAACCAGCGATCAGTCATGTGATCGTGTGA
>NC_090894.1:14581060-14586060 GCF_036669925.1 Montipora capricornis | reverse complement strand
GGCCCGTAACCAGGCGGGGGGGGGGGGGGGGGGGGGGGGCCCAAAGGTCCGCATTTTGATACTCAATATCCAAGTTAAGGCGTGCAGTCGGTTAAACTGAAGTTTAAAACTTAACATTTAAATAAAATCAAAGAATGGAAAAAGCAGTAATTTATTCACTGGGAAACTAAAACCAACTGCACCCTAGTAGCCCGAGCCATTCAGAACATTTCAATGAGGGCACAGCTAAGGGTGCGTTTTTTTGGAAAAACCAAAAACGGGTTTCTGATCTCGAATCAATGGATTTTCCAGTTTCAAAAAACGCAAAATCCGAAATTATTTTCCATGACAACGCAAACAAACAAACCCAGAGTTGCGTGCAAATTTTAAAAACAAGAAAAAAAATAGCGGTTAAGTTTGTTTTCGAGAAGTTCTTAAATGAAAATGCCATCAGTAAAAAAATACCTTGGCGATCGATAAAAAGAAATGACGAAAAACATGATTTTTTCGCTGTAGGAAAGGTGCTAACAAAATTGTTGCTGTCAAGAAACTTTTAGTGTATTTTCTGGTGTGAAATTTGTAGGAAACCTAACTATTTTCGACCTATTATGTCTTCGATCGTACGGTGAAAATAGCACGAGAAAAACATTTGGGCTTAACTGTCACGTACGGCGGTAGCTGTTGTGTACCATTTTTGCATGGAAAACCGCTTGTCAAAAATACTTTTTTCAAATCCTTTCCCAAAAAACGCTGAAGTGATGAATCTAGCCTGCAGTGCAGGCGTATTTTGGGCGCGCGAGTGCACATTTTCGTATTAGGCCACCATCTTTCTAAGATTTTGTAACTGTGGAAGATTGGGGCGAGGAAATATTTGCTGAGGGAGTAGGCATTAAGTGGGAAAATGGGGAAGGGGGGAGGGGGAGGGGAAGTTATTTCGAGTGTCCCACCCCCAACCCGCCACTGCACCAACCCTCTCCCGGTCAAGCATCTAATCACAATCCAAGATGGCGGCATCGAAAACCTGGTTTATCAAGCGTTCCGCGCCAAAATAACGCCTGCACTGCAGGCTATCATGAATCTCAAAAATCCGCATTTAGATTTAATTCGAAGTATCCTCCTCGAGTGTGGATACTTTCCTACCGTGTACTTTCCCGCTACAATTTCTCATGTATTGCTACTTTCCCAAATAAATGGATCAGACAATCAAAAATACATTTCGGTAGTTTGGTCCACTTTGGCCTCGTTAGCACCCCCCCCCCCCCCCACATGAAATCCTAGTTACGGGCCTGATTAACTTTCTGCGTGGCAAGTTTTAAAAATAATCTTTACGTAAGAACATTTTGAGCGCGAACGTCCTTAAGAAATAATTTAATCAATTCACTTCTTTTATGCGAAATTGTGAGTTTTTATATGAAAATGCTTTCGCGGTATACGATCACATCTTGAAGTCTCTTTTTGGAACATGCGATCTTTGTTGATAAAACAACAAGAAATATTTCCCCTTCAGTCAAAAGAATTGCAACATCAAGGCAGAAAAAGGAGATAATTCTGATCCTTTTTTGCCAACTATCGCTCTAGACATGTTCTGCAATACAGCTGGTTTGCATGGGACACAACTCTCATATTACACAACGCCTCTACCTCGATTTAAAATTCATGTATTTACGTTACGAAGACGCGAATAGAAAGTTATAAATATTTTATTTGACTACCCTCACCAACTGAGTGAGAACGTGAGCTGCTGAAGAAAGATAAACAAAATTCTCGCGGAATGGCCTTTTTCGTGCGTTAAATAATCCAAAGCAGTTGTAATACTTCCAGATGAACGCCATGCCGAATAAACAAATCGAGGTAGGACATTGAAAGACAACTTACATCCTAAATTCTGTCGGGAGCTGTGGCGCTTGTTTAATGCAGCGTTGAAACCACAGAACGAGTTTATATGTTGGCAATAACCACTGGGAAGTGTATTTTGCAGTTCTTGCTAATCTCATAAGCTAGTTTTCTTTTGTTCAAACTGTTCCCTACAGAAGCAGGACAAAAGATTATCCGAAGAACAAATTGCTGGTAAGTTAATGGAACCGTTCATCAAACACAAGGTATTGGTACTATTTGCAACGAAGTTAATCTTAGCAATGACCCGCTCTTGGTAAATTAAAGCGAGCCTTTCATTTTCGTAGGAGCTGTGAAACGAACAGTGAGTTAAATAAAGAAAACAAGACAAAATTTATTTCGAATGAATTTGGACGGTCTGAATATCTTTGAGATTTTGTTTCTAAATTACAGCGCGGAAATGAGAATTGAAGAATTATTTTTTGCTCCCAAAGCGGAGCAAAAGTCTCGAAGATAAAAGAAATTATCCTGTCGAACTAACGAGGCATGGAAGATTAATTAGGCGGTGAATAAGGTCGCGTGGCTTAATTTCTGCGGTGCGAACGCGCTCATGAAACATGAGCTAATTTCGCGTGCAAGTGTTATTTAAAACGCGTATCAGCATTGTATGCAAAACATCTCAACTTCGGAGTTTTGTTTATTAAAACAACGCCATATGCGCACCTGCTAACTCTTTTCAACAGTTTGAAGCCTTAGAATAGAATTTGAGTTTCATTAATATTCTGTTTGAACACATTTTTAAAAAATGTAAGAATTTGAGGCAAATAACATGAACGGGAAATGAGTGATCTTTCGATTCCTCAAGTCGCTTGATTGGGAATCAACTCGATATTTCTTCGGCACCTTTGGAAAAATCTTCGCGTCTCTGATAGTCTAGGACAAAACCTACTTTCTAAGTAGTTACCGGTATTATCAACAAAACTATTAGTTGAAAGTCACTTTCTAGAAGCGGACGAGAGGTAATTTATACAAACTTGTGCGTGTTTACTAGTAGGCTGAATGTGAGCCGATTCGGAGTCTAGTTATTTAGGGACTTTAGGATCTGCGACGGTCGACGAAATCGTCACCTCAAAATATAACTTGGCACTATCATAAGTCTTTTGCGATTATTCAGTCTCGTTCACGTCCTACAATATGAGCGAAGTATCCTAAAAAGAAATTGGTACGAGCGGTTTCAGAGTGAAAAGAGAGAATGAAAGATTCTCTGCTGCATGCTTAAGTTGTCGTCAAAACCTCAAATTTGATGATTTCACGTCGTCGTCACGCAGAGGACCGCAAACATTCTTGCTTAAGTCCGTGCTGCACGTGCAGCATGCACGATTATTTATGCTCTTTTAACCAATGATATTATTTTTTTGTGGTGTTGTCGTAGTCGTAGCCGTTGTCGTTTCTTAAACTCCCTAGTTTAAGAAACCACGAAAGCTATGGCGACGAAAACTTCACTTGAAAGTAGTAGTTTATGTTGTAGAATATGGGCGAAGTATGCTTCAAACAGATTCAGGTTTGTACGGATTTGAAGCAAAGAGAGAGAAGAAAAGATTCACTGTTGTTTGTCCATGTTGTCGTCAAAACCAGAAAATTGGCCATTTTACGTTGTTGTTTTGACAAGTACGGGAGAGAATTGTTCAAAAATGCGTGCCGCACGTACAGCACGATAAATTTTTCCTCTTTTAACCGATAATTTTACTTCTTTTTGGCGTTAGCGTTGCCGAAGCCGTCCTAGTTTCTTAAACTCCCTATTTAGCAAGGGGCACAAGACCTTAACCTTCCTTAACTGGAACTTGTTAAGGATGTTTTTCGGTCTTAGGAATACAGCACTCCTTTGTTGTTAAATTCCACGGACGGTCATAACACATCTTGGGTAGACTATCACTTATCGGACTAAAATGAAGCAGGATAAAAGAACAATTGTTATTTGTATTAGGCCTTGCTAATAAGTATTGTTATGTACGCTTTTTTCTTTTTGTTTCATGGACATTAATTATTTCGGATCCGGTATATGAAAGACTAGCCCAGGTGTTACTTATGATCTGCTCCGGAAATTTCTGAAGGACGACTTAAGGGCTGATTTACACGGTACGACTTTGTCGCATACGACAACTGCTTACGGCAGGCCCACGACATGATTTACGATTGTTGTGTACGTCAGAAAAAATGTCGCATGCGACAAAATCGTATCGTGTAAATCGGCCCTAAGACATTGTTAGGGCCGATTTACACGATACGGTTTTGTCGCATGCGACAAGCATCACGACAGGCCTACGACATGACTTACGATTGTCGCAGCGTTTTAAGGGCCGATTTACACGATACGATTTTGTCGCATGCGACAGGCCTACGACATGACTTTACGATTGTCGCAGCGTTTTAAAACATGTTTTAAAATGCTACGACATTTTTGCAGACGTACACAACAATCGTAAATCATGTCGTGGGCCTGTCGTAAGCCGTTGTCGCATGCGACAAAGTCGTACCGTGTAAATCGGCCCTAAAACATGTTTTAAAATGCTACGACATTTTTTCTGACGTACACAACAATCGTAAATCATGTCGTGGGCCTGTCGTAAGCCGTTGTCGCATGCGACAAAGTCGTACCGTGCAAATCGGCCCTTAGCAATTCCGCTAACAATGTGACGTGCGTGGGGTCTTTCTCCGAATTTTCCACTCTCGCTCGTTAGGAACAAAAACTAAACAGGTTATTCACCGGCCTTAAGCTTGCTCGGTCCTTACAAGGGAAGAACTGTGCCCAAGGTCTCGAGTATGGCCCTCGGTCTGCGGCCTTGTGTTATACTTGAGACCTTGGGCACAGTTTTTGGCACGACATTCACCCTCTCTTACTTCGTAATTCACTTACTCTTTTTAATTATAAACATAAACAAAGAGATTGTTTTCACTCATTATAAATTTTTATACCAAGTAGATCAATTACTGACAGTGAATTCTTTCTTTTCCACCCATAGTTTATCCCATAGTTTATACTCACACTATCATTAATTATGTTTATTTTGCTTTATATGCAGCAAGTTGTAATAGTCTGCCTTTTCTCTGTTAATATTGTAATTATTACGTTTTATTGCCATTGTAACTTAGCAGCACATTGTAACTCTCTGACCTACGCCATATAAGCC
>NC_090894.1:14563560-14576060 GCF_036669925.1 Montipora capricornis | reverse complement strand
GGTCCTGGAAGCGGACGTGAAATGACCAAATTTGTGGTTTTGTTTTGGACATAATAATAATAATAATAATAATAATAATAATAATAATAATAATAATAATAATAATAATAATAATAATAATACAACGTTCTTTGTACGCATTATAGAAATCTCAAAGCGTCAACAAGTTGATTGAAAAATGAAAAGATAATTAGTGAAGTAAAATAATTGGAAATGAAAATGGAAAATGGCTAGCTTAAATAGGTAAAAATGTTAAGATCAGATTATAGTCCATATGCTTTACGAAAAAGGAAGGGCTTTAGAGCAGCTTTAATGTTATATGAATCTGAGCATTTTTAAGTTCGAGTGGTAATGAGCATCCAATAATGAATGCCGCTCAATTTACTCTATAAACTGCATGCCACCTTGTTCATAACAGTTCAGTTCATTGGTAGTTGAATTGCTTCACGGACTTACACTGCCCTGAATGACTTGGAATCATCCCAAAATGAAGGTGGCGTGATCCAATGGTTAGGGCGTTGGGTCTGCATGGGGTCACCCCGGGTTGAAATCCCGCTCTGTCCTCTGGTTTGGATTCATTTCCCGTTGACCCGGATTCAATTCCAGTTGGGGTTCTTAATCATGTTTCTGTTAAGTTTGAATTGTTTCTTTCACACTATTAAAAGTGGGGTGCCTGTGAAACTAACTTGACAGCTTAGTGTGCTTCCACTATGAACAAAGCATTTTATTATTTAAAAAAAAAAAGAATAATTACAATAATGCGAATGACTTTCCGGTAGCCTCCGTCGTTGCTCTTGCTCAATTAAAGGGCGATAAAATCTGAATAAAATATGAGTAAAAACGGCTATATGTCTTTAAGGAAACGAATAGCGACGGAAGATACTATTTTCACCAACTCGTGCTTTCTTATCTCATCTCTTCTCCCCCCAATAACAAGTTCTGAGCTTCCATCAATTTTTTTACTCGAGTTTTTCGTAGGGGGCGAGCCGATAATGTCCGAAGATTTCCGAGAGCGTTCCTGACCTTCCTTACGAAAATCAGAGATTCCGACAAAGAACGACTACTTTTTCCTCGCATTTATGTGTCCTTCGTGTGATTTTACTTTAAGCTTAAATTGATAATTTTTTTCCACCAAGCGGCAGTTTTTTCTAGACATGCTCTGCTCAAGCTAGATTTTTGTTACTGCAATTAATTTTTTTCTTTTTCCCTAATGATAGAACTTCGAGAAGCATTCACATTGTTTGACAAAGATGGCGGTGGGTCTATCTCGTCATCCGAGCTTGGTGCAGTGATCAGGTCACTGGGACAAAATCCAACAGAAGAAGAACTAAAAGAGATGATAGCCGAGGTGGATGAAGATGGTGTGGAAATTATGTAATTTTCTTTGTGCGTAGACTTAGCTTTGGTTTGACTTAACTCGTGCTCTTTGTTCTGTTTTTAATCAAGTGGTGTAAAATCAACACAAGTTTGTTACCCTGGTGAATCTCCGAACAGAGGAAGATAATCCAATAGACCAATCTCATAACGCGTGGCAAATGCATGCAGTTGCGTCTAAGCGCTTTTATCTCTGATTGGTTGAGAATGCGGTGCGAGATTTTGAACCAATCACCAAGTGTAACATTACCAATGGAAAATTCCTTTCGACGCTCATATCTCATATCCCAATTGACCTTTCAATTCCTTGGAAATTGAACTCGGGATATTCGCTCTAGGTTTTACTCTGCTCAGCCTACGTGGTGTACGTTGGGCAGACTTTTCCTTGGGGAAATTACCCAAATAACTAATTAAAACAAATCAGAGCACGTATCCCCCTTCCACCTGGTTTAAAAATAAAAGCAGGATGTTTTCGCCTTTCAAAAAAATTAAAGAAATGGTTCTGTGAACGTGCATGTCATGATGTGTTTACTAACTGAAAAATATCTCGTGCCTTTTAAACGCTAATTTTTTATATCGCGACAGGAAATGGGGAGATAGACTTTGAGGAATTTCTCCAAATGATGTCCAATAAAATAAAGGATACAGACACAGAGGAAGAAATTAGGGAAGCTTTCAGGATTTTTGACAGAGACGGAAATGGGTTGATAAGTGCAAATGAGCTGCGGCAAATTATGGCAAATCTTGGTGAAAAGCTGACGGATGAGGAATTGGACGAAATGATGCGAGAGGCTGACCTCAATGGCGACGGGCACATCGACTACCAAGGTACACGACACTTTGAAAGAAAAGTTTTATTTAAAGATTACAAATATTGACAGCGTCGACAACAACATTTTATATAGTTCTCAATTCAACTGTTAAATCTGGAAAGTTAAATCTGGAAACACTTTTAGATAAAAGACATTTGAAGGAGTGTTGGTCATATAAGCATTTAAATGGCACCAGACCGGATCTTGCCATCTATTCCGATCAGGCTGAAAAGAAAATTACAAAATTCCAACCTCATTCCCAGAGAGACCCAAGGGGCCGAGGGATGAGAAATTCCCAGGGAGAGACATCTCTGGGCAGGTTATAAAAGCAATAAACACAAACCACCTTTGTCCAGCAGTCTTAAGTCAGTCACGTTGGAGAAAGAAAACTCTTTCTACATTACAGATTATTACGTTAATCACGTTCCTATGGTTAATGAAGCACGTAGAGTCACGCCCTCCATTTGGGTTTTTTTAATCCATGCAGCTGCCCACAGCAGAATTTATTTCTCCCCGCCTTTTTCACAGAAGTACTTAACTTTGTCGCGGTTTCGCAAAAAAATATATGACCACTGGTTGCTTAGCTGAAAACACTCAACTCCGAATCCGCATTTTTCTATTCTTCTTTCACAGAGTTCCGTCAGTTGATGACAAAATAAATCTTCTTGTGGCAGCGGGAGAGATAATTGATTCAATCACCACTCCAAACGAATTGGCGGGAAATTACTGCCAGTTGTACGGATGAGATTCTGCAGTGAACGTGGAACTGGTTTGCATGTACCCAACGTATTGCAGACAGCGCTTAAGGAATGGACATTCAGCAATATTTGTAGGGAATCTGCAAAATTGACTTGAAAGGTTGCACACTCGTTAAGCCGTGTTTATGAATGCATACCAAGAAATATTTCGCTTTAGAGATAAAAAATTAATATCTTTTTTGTCTTCTACAGTTAGGTAATAATAATATTTAGCTGTTTTTATAGTCACAAGGGATATCAAGACCACACGTGGTGTGGTTTGAAGCAATAGGAGGTAACTCATGGCGCATTATGTTAGTGATTGCCAGTGAGTGTATACCTAATTTTAAATCTACGCTTAATTCTAAAGTAAAACTACAAATATTGTGGTTATTTTTATTAATTCTGTGAAAATGTCATTGAAGCACATGGATATTCCTTCAATTCTTTGTTTTTAGTTGTTTTCTAAGAGAGCATACAGAGTGTTCTTTTCTCAAATCATTTCAAATATGTTATCATTTTTAGGCGGAGTTGTTTGATAGAACGGTTGTTAGTTGAATAATTTTAATGTTATGATCTCTGTGGTTTTCAAGGCAGAGGTACCCACTTGAGAGCCTTTTTCACGCCGCTCAAAATCGGTTTGATGGAAATATCTCGTTTGTGTTTCAAGCAGTGCAAATTAAAAACCCTAAGCTCATTACACAAATCGATGTTTTTGGGATATTTTGTAAATTATTTGATGATTTTTTATATATTTGGTAGGAAATAGTTTTTCTCAAAAGAGTATAGCAAGATTGGGAGAAATACGAGAAAGTTAAGATTTAATGCAGTTTAAAAATTAGAATTTAATGGTAATAATTTGTTTATGGACACCCGAACATTTCGCTACCAACATGGGCTACTCTTGGGTCGGGGCCAAAGGTCTGCTGGTGTTCCCCAAATAATTTTCTTTGTTTTATTTCTTCAATTTCATTCAAATTCACGTTTACCCCCACCTTAATAAGCCAGTTCGGAGTTTCAAGAAACGAATGTGCGCGTTGGGATAAACGTCTTTTTTGTTATTGTAAATAGCTGCAAGAATTTGCATAAGAAATCAATTTTTTTTTGTTATAAATATATGCTTGGTTTTATCCCGACACGCGCACGCTTTTTGAAACTCAAAAATCACTTATTCCTACGTTTGGCTTTAAAATTTTGCGCCATATTTACAGTCAATCAAAGGCATAAACGAAATTTGCCGTTTGCGTGTAGTCATGCACTCTAGCTTTTTCTGATTGCCTTAATTGATTGTCTGTTTCGCCTGTAACTGGTAAAATTGCGTCCTGAGCTGTCATCATAGGAATCCACTATAAATAGAGCTTGAAGATATGTTATCTTTCATGGTCTTTTATGACTCTCTGGAATAATCAGTTAAGGTGCAACTTTGAAAAGACGAAATTGAAAGAAACAAAATTTACATTTCAACAAAACATCGTAAGCTAAAAATTAAACGCAAACAAATAAACATATAGACACGCTAAATTTAAGTCCATGAAATTTGTGATATCAGACTTAATTATCTACCATGACTTGATAATTTCATCCTCTTCTTTTAGAAGGAGCCAAGGTGCGGAAGTCTTTTTTTTTCCCTGAAAATCGGTTTTCATTAATTGTGGGAGTAATTACTGTCAAAACATCGTACTTAGACTAGCTTTGAATCAGAGGGTTAATTGAAAAGGGAAATGGGCTGTTTATGGATATATTACATTATCGCTGTTACAAGTGAAGTAACCCAATTTCTCAAGCCTTTTTCCAAAGCTTTGTCACGATTCATGCAGTCTAAAACCCTTTTACACACGCACAAAAATTGGCACGGCACTCCAAATAGCAGCACGGTACCAATATTTGGAAAGCCGAACACACCTCCAGAGATGTCCTTGTCACCCCTATAATTTCTGGCACGGGTTCTGTTTGTTCTGTTTACACAAGAAAATTTACCAAGCCTTGCCCGAAAAACATCGGTACGGTACCGAAATTTCGGAGTGCCGTGCCAGATTTTGTGTTGGTGTAAAAGCCGGCTTTTTTAAATGACAAAACATCGTGGCCTAGCTGCGGAAAATATATTGCCATTCAGTTTTATCTCCTTTTTTAGTATTTAAAATACTATTTTCTCTGCCTTAAAATTTCTATTATACATTTGATGTTCTTGCTTTTTCCCGAATCTTGTTACAGGGCCGGATCCAGGATTTTTCTTAGAAAGGAGTGCACCACTAAGGAATGGCGTAGTTGACTGGTGACTTTTTTTTTGCAGAATACCAGTTGTATTAGAAAGCCGCAGGTCTTCTCAGTAAGGGCGGGGGGGTGGGGGAGGGAGAGTGCCCACTCCCCCGCACCCTCCCCCCCCACCCTCCCCTTAGATACGCCCCTGTATTATCATTTGAAAAAGTCAATGATACAAAATGTGACATAATTGTGACTATTACTATCTAAGTATTGCTATTTCTTTCTTTGATTTTGAATGAAACGTGTTCAAGTCGGGAATGGTTAATAAAAACAAACGTTTCGAAGTTGCTGGCTCTTGTTCGGTGCTAAATCAGTGACTTCTTTCAGATGTTTTTCTTACATAATTGACAATGCCACCCTCAGTGTTTCTGATACACATGTGTTAACTTTGCATCTCAAAACGAGCGTGAAAAGAATTCAAATTCTTGACCTTAAGTCAGATTTCTGCGACAAACAACGCTTCAGGGTGTTCCTAAGAGACGGCGAAATCCGGCAAATGTGCATGTGCTAACGATCACAGGCGACTACCGTGTATAAGACAAATGAAAATATTTTTGTAAAGTATTGGAGTCTCGATAGGACTGACTTAGGGCCTGTTTACATGGAGGGAGGGTGCCCTGACTAACCGGGCTAGTCGGCTAAAAGGGTTGAAACATGCAACTCATCTAACCGGAATAGTCACGGTGGTCTGTGTGGGTGATCTTTTGAGCGGCTGCTAAGCACAACAAACAAAATGGCCGACCAAAGAAACTTCTTGGCGGAAAGTTTAATTTTTTTCTTATCGCTCATTCCTCTAGCGGCCGCTTTTCAGTGTATAGGACTGTTGTTTTGCACGGCGACGAAAAAATTCACTTCGCGCTGTTATGTTTTCGCCGTTTATCTCATCTCGGCTGGCTGGGATAGCCCGGTACGAAACCTTTACATGGCAAAAAGCTATCCCGCCTAGTCGGGTGGCCCGGGCAAGTAAACAGGGTGCCCCAGGGAGGCGGGCTACCCTGTCTTAACATGTAAAAGCATGTAAAGTTGGGCTCTGTTTCAACCCCCTCCCTCCATGTAAACGAACCCTTAAACTGTATGCATACTTAAGTAGGGTCAACTTTGTCTCTGTCACGCAATTCTTATTTGAACTCACGGGAAGGGAGGGCTCAGATTCGGATAACCGCGAGACCATATAAACAGGCCCTTAGCCAGTTGTCTGACTTTAAGCAGCACAGAACGAACCAAGCCAGGCAGCAAGCTCTGGAACAACTTAGGGCTTGAAATAAGCGAAATTTACCGTTTTTTGGAGAGTTTTCTCTGAGCTCGACTGATCGACGAGTGTTACTTTCACTGAAGGTGCGAAGAAAGCGATGTAAAAAGGATGGAAGCCAGAACTGGTCGTAAAACACTCTTGTACTAAAGCTATAGATTTTACTCGATTTGAAATGATCTTTGCTTTTTAAATTTGTCTTTGAATTTGTTGAGAACGAAATAAATTGCAAGAGCTTGCAGTCCGCAATCTTCATCGCATACAGATTTTGATGTCTGTATGTCAATTTTTGCATCTCAGTTTCATTTAGTTTCATAGTTTAGTTACACTTTTCAACCTCTGAAGATGAAGACAAATCATCTTATTGATGAAGGCGAATGAATTGGGAAATGTCGATGTCCAATCGTTAGATAGTCTCCACGAGTCAAAGAACACTCGACTCCAAGTAGCTTTAATTTTCACGGTAAAAACAAAATATTGGCTTTTGGTCATGCAGCGCCGCTATCTTTTTTCTGGAAATGTTTGAAATCTAATAACCCATTATAACATTGCTGACGAAAATCCCTGCAGGAAACCGACGTACTTGTTCAAAATGATCCGTTATCCTAAGGATTTATCACCTAAAATTATCTTATTCAGTCTCAAACGACCGGCAAATTTCACTCGATTTCAACCTTTTCCTTCCTAAAGTACGCAGTCTTGTCCCTTAGTGACAATTTGACAGTCCTGTGCTTTCCTCTAATAAATCCCTCGTTTATTGTATTTGATTTCACAAAACGTTGAATCAGCATCACCTAAAGACAAAAAAAAAACTTAGCCTCACTGCGAATTCGTTTAATGTAGAAGAATTGAAAAGTGAAGAGAGAAAATTGTTGCCTTATTTTGCAAAGAGAAAACCTTCCTTATCTTTGCTTAGAATGCAATCAAACAAACGTGTTTCGTTTTTCTGCAGGTGCCAGATCCAAATGGAAATTAGCTGGCACTTGGGTTTTACCGGACAATTCAAAACACGTATGACGTCAAAGAAAATAATAACAGAGACAATTTATGCGAATTTGAGTGGTGATTGTTAGAGCTATAATATAAGAGAGAACAACCTACTTTTTCGTCGCTCGAGCAGGGAATTCCACTCTCAACGAAAAGCGAAAACATGGTACTGATATAACATCTTACTTTAAAATAGTGGGTGTGTCGTTCGCGCAAGCTGATCTAGGATTTCTGCTTGTCTTCGAAAGCTGAAAGCCGTCGAAAACGTCAAAACAAAAAGAGTTTTGTCAAATTTTCTAGCAAAGCTGAATTACCTTTGTTGGTAAAGGTGTGACTCGATTTTTAGAGGAAGCTTGCTTGTAACCTTAATTTTTTGTGTGTTTTTTGTTTAGGCCGAGCTTCAACTTACCGAAGATCAAATTCATGGTAAGCGAGCCACTCTGAAACACATGCAGTATGTAATGAATAACCATTCAAAAATTAACAATTAATTTCTCCTGCCGTAGAAACTTCACCTCTTCTTAGAGCACATCAATCTGACATTCAAGACTCAAAGTATATTTTAATTCTTCCTAGAATTACGAGAAGCATTTTCGCTTTTTGACAAGGACGGTAGCGGTACAATTTCCAACGACGAACTGGAAGTAGTTATGAAGTCTTTAGGGCAGAACCCAACACAGAGCGAGCTCAGACAAATGATACAAGAAGTTGATGTTGACGGTAATTTTAATATAGAAATTGTACTTTTTTCGTAGATTATTTTTTTATGTTTTTGTATTTTCTAAGCTTAGTTGCCTATCAGCAAAACAAAATCGAGGTACGAACTGTTACTAAATAGCCGAATTTTCAAAATCGGTGTACCCGAAATTGTCACAAGTCTCTTTCTGACGTGCTTTTAATACATTCGACACGTGTTCCACGAAAACCCAAATCTTAAAAACGTGAGGGTGACAATTTCGAAAGGAGGCTTTTGTTTATTTTGCGCCTTTTTCTTCGAACGTGATGGTTTAACAGGATTAATAACTCAGTTTCATGTCTGTAATTCTGTAAAACACATATTTAGACCTTGCCGAATTTTCTGTTTGTTTGAGTTAAAACCCAAAATTTGTCCCAAAGTCAATTACGCGTCTGTCCAACAAATAAAGAATAATTTGAGACATCCATCAAGCAATTATTGAGTTACTCCTTAGAATGTCTTTAAATTCAAGGTTTACTTCTTCACGGAAGAGGCGAAGATTTGGGACGTGACAGAAAATGGAGGATTTGACTTTCTCGTCGATTGAGTCTTTTTTGCCGTGGTGTCAGTATCCTCTGAACTTCGACTTTCGTTTCATCTAGTTTGACGGTAATTCCTTGAATTGTATACAGTTTGGAAAATTCCCCTTGCTTTCAAATGTCGGAAATTAAGGTTGCTTTCCAGTGAAAGAAGTCGCCTCTTAGAACTCCATTTTCCTTGATTTTTTTTTTTGTCCTTGAAGTCCTTCTACTTTGTCTGCTATATTACTGTTTTTTTTTTTTTTGAAGAAAGTTTGAGTCCGCGTGCAAACGCAAATACAATAAACTTCCAGTTTTTAAAACATCGGCTTCCACCAACATACTTCCAACTATCTATAATGATATATATTTTCAATCCATTCAAACAACATGCTACCTCTCGCTGAAACCGTTACGTAATAAGCCTCAATTTTCCAAATGCATGACCGAAAATATAAGGCGAAGTCGGAAATCGCCAATGAGAATATTTACTTTGAAAATGTACCACAAAAATGAAAGGGTTTTTAGTTACGTGCAGCATTCGTTTGCTTCATTTCGTAGGCAAATCAGAAAAGCAAATAACAGATCTCCCAATGTATATTTTGCATTAATTTTCTTAATTCCTCATGGTTCTTAATACTTCCAGCTTCACGATCACATTTTCAATGCAGTGATCGACACTAAAAACCACAGGCACTTAATGGCCACAAATTGCTGTTTTTTTTTTTTTTTTTTTTTTCGCTGAGTTCGAGTGGAATCAGATTCAGTGCTGAGAGCAGCGTTGTTGCCTAAAAAAAGAATTGAAAAAGGAAAAAAATACAGATTTTTAGGATAAAATAGTCCCTTCATAAATCAGTCGCGCGGCCCGCTTTTTTGAGGCAGTCGTGTTTTGTCGTTTGCGTGACGAAACACGACTTCCTCAGAAAAGCTATCTATCAAAAGCGCTCGAATGTCGCTCGAATGTGCTCGCAGTAAGGATAAAAATATCTTACTATGCTTACTGTACTATGCACTATGCTTAGCTGGATGTTTTTAAAATTCCACTACAGAGTTTCTTACAATAGGAAAAGAAAACAAACAGCGGTTACAAACATTTTCATTTTATACTTGATTTGTAACCGCTGTTTGTTTTCTTTTCCTATTGAAATTGAAATGGCCAAAGGACAAAAGTATTTAAGAGTTTCTTACCCAGTGAAATCTGAATTCTAACGTTTCCCTAAGGCTATCTTTCGTGTTTTACAAAAATACTTCCTGCCACCACAGCTTTGAACTTAATAAGCCGGAGATTTAATGGTTATTTAAAATGCAATTATCCTGATTGTCGAATGCACGTTACTTGCACGCCTCAAATCAGTAATCTTGTTTTTTTATCATTGCCGAATTTGGAGTCTTCTTTGAAGAAGACCCTAAAAAAACAAAAAAAATTCAATGACAGGAGTTTAGTATTTTGCGTATTTGTCGTCGAAATATTAAAAGGGGATACGAGAGACTGTACAAGCGGAACGCGATGAAATCTCAATATAAAGAAGGGGACGTTTGTTGTTACAGAGCAGATTGATCACGTTTCTTTGACGTATGAAACCAACATCTCGTTAAATCTATAAGATAAATCTCCGCTCACTGGGCTATTACACCACTGATTTTCTCCAGAGTTTGAAACCTGCCCTTGAATCATTCAGCATGTAGTCATCCGGGTCTGAAGAACTCTCACAATGCAACTTATTATTACAATGCCCATAACTGAAAAGTTTTGAAGTATGAAATTCCCAACTACGTCCTGAAGTCCCTCGAAGCTCTTCTGCTGAAACTTGCCAAGGTTTGCAATGGAAGGAGCTTATATCTGGCCTCGATCATGGAAAAGAAAAGTTTCAGAAGTGCTTTGGTGCCGAATAAGTCTGATGAACGGAAATTGTTATCAAAAGAGGACCACACAAAATTTGCGGTTTCTAGAGATGACGAAAAACCTTGAATTTCCTAGTTCTCCACTTTTCGAGACAGTTATATGATATTTAGAATCATGCGTCATGTGACAGCTGGAGTCTTATTAGATTCAGTTTCGCACTTGAACTGTTCATTGAAAGTGACAAAATCGATTTGAAATGTAAATATACAACGCTTTTCCATTGGTGGACGCATTTGGGTTTGCGTGAATGATATTTATCAGCTTTAAGCATATGACTTTAAATGTCGATATAACACGCGGATTATCGTGTACATGCCACTCAACGTTGCGTGGGCTATTGGCTGACATAAGTAATCAATTTAATAGCTGCCGGACAGCTGGAACGCTTCCCATTGCTATCGATGCCCTCTGGAAAAATTGTTAGAGCGCCTGTAAAGCCAGCGCTTTCAAAACGAAAAACCTTAAATAACAATGACCACAGCCAGGTTTTCTGAGCCCGCGAGACTGAGCACTCCCAGCAAACCATTGTTTTAACGAAAACCGCTGGTCAGCGACCTGGTTCTGGTCATTGCTGTCTAAGGTCTTCTTAAGCTTTTCAAAACTAGCGGATGTTGCAGAGCCGTCGAGAAAAAATGTCACGTGGAGAATGTTAATACACAGTTGTATTATAGGAAGCAATTAACTAATTATATTTTGAATCCATTTCAAAGTTCGTCGATTGAATTGCTACATTCCCACGGTCCAATTCTCACAATTGCTGTTGACTTGCTCGATCGCGTTTTCACGCCTTTAGCGCAGGCTGCACGCATGCGCATTTGCCGTTTGCGTTGTGATTGGTTCATTTGAATGTTTACGTCTTGTTATTACTCAATATGCTCTTGATTTTGAAAATCTTTCTCTCTAAAGTGATCGACATTACATGTTAACTATTTTATAAAATTACTTGTATCTTTGACACTTCTTGTACAATTTTACAGGCAACGGAGAGGTCGACTTTGACGAATTTCTGTCGATGATGAAGAAGCAAATGAAGGCCAGAGATGTGGACAGTGAAATGCGAGAGGCATTTCGAGTTTTTGACAGAAATGGAGACGGACAGATCAGGTACATGGGGAAGTCTTTGGTATTAACGCAAACAACCCGTCTTACCCGTTATCCTCTTATCTGAGCAATTTGTCGGTTTCCTTCGCAGCCTCTCCGTTTCTTAAATCAAAACACTGTAAACCAATAAAATCTGAAATATAAAATCTATGTCTTCAGGCGAAGACGTGCTTCAGTATTTACGGTACTTCTGGCGTTTTTGAAACTTTTAAGTTATTCTTTAAATATAGTTTCAATCAGTTAAAGCTAAACTGAAGTAAATTGTTCGTTTGTATACAGCCCAATGGAACTTAGAAATGTAATGACAAGCCTTGGAGAAAAGTTGACAGAGGAAGAAATCAGTGAAATGATGAGAGAGGCTGATCTTGATGGAAATGGATTTATCGACTTTGAAGGTGAATAGGTCCCGGTTCTATTGCACATCCGCTCTGCGCATAATTAGTTGAATTCTTGGCACTCAGTCCCTTAAGTGCGAACGCATAGAAAGTTTGCACGTTTTTATTCGCAATGTGTGTAGTTTTACCCACTCACTGATCGAGAAGAGCATGGCAAAGAGTTTACGGTGATTGCTTTGTTCTCTGTGCTACTTCATGGTTGCCGGTTATCGCTCATTAATAAATGTGCCCTTGATATACTACTATTAATCGCCTTATTACAGTCTGGAGCCAGCTTAAATAGTCTAACACGAGAGTTCTCCTAATAGGGGAGGATCATTTCTGATAAGAGGGGAAAACCAAATTTATCTGGACAAAAATCTCTTGGAGCAGAGTAAATAACCAACAAATTCAATCCACGAGTGAAGAGACGACGCAGCTTTTAAC
>NC_090894.1:14533560-14556060 GCF_036669925.1 Montipora capricornis | reverse complement strand
GTAAGATATCTGTACATTCACAGCATGTGAAGGAAAGACAGTCAAATTGGACCTTTCACTCACATTTTATATTAAACATATTGTGTTTATTAAAGTATATAACAATAATTCTGTTTCTTCATATTTATTGTCTTTGATTGACAGAACATCATGACTTGTCCCAAGACCTCTGTATTTTGTTATCTTTCGTTTTCCATACTTTTTCTAGGTGATGCTTATAACACAGAGGAGCGTATGGTTGTCGCAGGGTATGACAATGGAGATATCAAGATGTTTGACCTGAAAAAGATGGCAGTTCGATGGGAGACGAATTTGAAGAATGGGGTATGCTACTTTTTGTATAATGCCATCAAAAAATTCATTGCAATTTCAAGTTGCGGATAATTAGATTAAAGATGTTTAGTGGCTTTATCATTGTGTCATGTCTTTTCATGTAGGTTTGTGGTGTAGAGTTTGATAGGAAAGACATTATGATGAACAAATTGGTGGCCACAACATTAGAATCTAAATTTCATGTGTTTGATGTTAGAACTCAACACCCAGAGAAAGGATTTGCTTCACTTGCAGAGAAGGTAAGGCTATCTAATTAAGCTGATGTGCAATAATTGCAGACCTATGTTCGTTGGGTAATTCATTGACTTACTCATCCCCGAAGCAGCTCCCATTGACCACTAAAATCGTGTGGCGTCAGACAGAGTAAAATCTCACTCTCAGGAATTGAAAGGGTAAAAGCACCTAGATATTGTTTGCCTTTCTACTTCACTATGACAAGCAAATTTTAAGGGAGTATTTGTTGCAAAATGAGGCCAGAAGTAAGTCTAATTAACATAAATTTAATGCAAAAGAATGTTAAGGTCGTCAGCATTATTTTATGAAAGTGGTATAATAGCCAGGATAATGGAAAGAAATTATTATTGATTACGCAAACTGTACATAGCATTTGTGGCATTTTTATTTAAGGACGGTGCCTACTGCACATCTCCAGATACTCGGGTTTCCTATCAGTGATGCTTACTAATGCAGTTTAAAACTATGCTGAGAGAAAGTAGATCTTCGTAAGTACTCTTGGTATCCAAAAGGAAAATTGGGGGTAACCATGCATTCCTCCGACGTTCTGCTTCTTGAGACTCCAATGTCCTAACAGAGGAAGAAGACCATTTAGCTTGAATCTTGGACAGCATCACTAGAGACCTGAACATCCAGTTAGAAGATTTGCCTGCCCTCATGAATGACAGAGAAGAGTGGCGAGAAGTTGCGAAGAATTGCTTGACTGTGGTCGACTAACTAACTAACCAACTATGCATTCTTTAGAGATAATTGAGCTTCAATTTGAGAAACAACGCCATACATTGCTTAGTATTTTAGAGCTTTTTACAAATGTTGTTCATGAATTATCTTTGGAAAATGCATGGTGACCCCCCAATTTTCTTTTTGGATTTCAATAACACTAATCTTGTCAAGATCTACCTTTCCTGCATAATCATAAATCAGGGCAAAAATACCTTTTAATTAGTAGACACCTTCCTTAAAGTACCTCATTGACAAGTAAATGGCCCAAGGAGAATGTTTCATAATTAAGCAAAAAATAGCATCAGAACTGATTTGTATAGTAACTCAACATGTATTTAAGAAAATAATTAGAGAGAATGTGGAAGCATTTGGTGAAAGTAACGTATAAGTAACTGTTGTTCCAGAGTTCTAAATGTTGTTAAAGTAAAAGAGTTAATTGACTGCTAGTTATGCATACAGTCTATTTCTGTCCAGCATTTGCTCATGTCTTGACAAAACATCTTGAGTTGCTAAATGTAATGATTGTTTGCTTTACCACAGACTGTTACTCTCTTCCAGGTACTCTGGTGACGTAATTTGAAGGACTGGGAAGAAAAATTTTAACGCCGTATCCCGCAACCGTGCACAGCCTTAGGTGTTGTTTCCAAACTCCCTGCAGTATTGCCATCGCCAAAACTCAACAGATCATTATGTGTCTACCACATTTCCTGTTACTGAATGAACATTCAAGTAGACCCGACAAGATCTAACCTCGCCTCTGCCACGTTGAATTCGAAAATAAGGCCGTGGCCGGTTGTGGGATACGGCGTTAAAATTCTCCCCAGTCCTCCGAATTACATCACCAGATCACCTTGGTTGTTTCTCCATTTCAGGCTCACAAGTCAACCATTTGGTGCGTCAGACACTTGCCTCAAAATCGCGAAGTTTTCATGACATGTGGTGGGTCTGGATCCTTAAATCTCTGGAAATAGTAAGTACTCTACATGTTCTGTTAATTTCAATTTTCGTCTTCCTTTCTTTTATTTTTTTCTTTTCCTTGCTTAAAGCTCTTACCCTGACAAGAGAGTCAAGAAAGATGCAAAGGATTTAGATATGGGAGT
Organism: Montipora capricornis; assembly: GCF_036669925.1. NCBI lineage: Eukaryota > Metazoa > Cnidaria > Anthozoa > Scleractinia > Acroporidae > Montipora > Montipora capricornis. The sequence continues at coordinate 14,553,670 of NC_090894.1, read as the reverse complement.
CATTGGTTCAGTTTCATTGTTACAAAATGCTAATTTGTCAACACAGCCAATCACATCATTTGATTGGAGCCCTGACAAGGTCAGTCAGTGAATTTTGCATATTACAAAGCCTGAGGTGGCAATAAAAATGTGTGACATATTATTTTGTAAAATGCTGATATTTTTTCCATTTGATTTTTTTTTCAGGAAGGTCTCTGTGTGTGTACTTCGCTTGACCAGAGTCTAAGAGTTATTATTGTAACGAAACTCAAGAGTGTGTAGTGATGTCTCTCTTAATTTATATGTACATAATGCTGCTGTACATTACTTTGTACATATCACAGATATTTTTAAGGACCTTCTTAAACTAAAAGAGAAGTTTCAGCATTGTTGTATGCACTTTTTGAGGACATTACCAGTAGTTTGATTTTCAATGGACAGTACACTGTTACCATGTCATGTCTCGAACCCTCAAAATGGTTTGATAATTCTTTTGAGGAAATAACAAACTAAACTGAGGTAAAATTAATGCAAGGCCAAAACGTTACACCTTTGGTGTAACGTTTGACAATTTAAGTACAACACTTTTCGTGGAAAGTTACAAAAGGCACAAGCATAAATATTATATATAATGGCTACAACGTTAATTAACTTGTCTCAGATCAGGCAATAAATTCTTTACTTTTCTTCTGCATCTTGATTATGTCATGCTTGCTGTCTTAATTTGTAGTTTATTTCTCTCTGGCAGTCAACAATTTGCACCAAAATTTTTTGGGAATTAAAAGCACAGAATAAACTGCAGACTCTGAAAACTCAATTGTTCCAAACAACATATTTGCTATTAGAAGCAAAAAACCCTTCCTGTTTCATTGCATGCATGAAAACAAGAAACCCAACCGTGTCAATTTGCCATATGCAACAAAATACAATTTCAGGATCAAACCCTTCCCTAGAAGAACCTTTTCCTTGAATATTGAAGCACAAAATAGACAACAAGCTTTCTTTCAAATAATTCTTGGCTGTCACCTTTCCAATTATTTTTTTATCTGAAGACTGTGTAGAGTTGAACACAAAATAAACATAAGAAGAATTTGTGAAATTTCCAATTGTTACCGAAGACTGTGCAGAGTTGAGTACAAAGACACCACTTAGCGGGGGAGTGACAGGAAATAATTTTCTCGACACGGAAAAAAGAAGCGACTAAATTTAACTCGTTTTCCGACTGGATTGCCATATGGCAACCCAGTAATTAAACAAATTGCAGCTACTAGTCTACTAGATCATAAATAATCGCTAAATTTCACATTAAATTTCACTGTGAACGCACCTGCTTGCTTAAGAGTCGCCTACACATGCGCCTACCGTTTGCAAAGGTCAGCAGCAGTTGAAAATGAAAGTAACGAAGATCGAGAGGAAAGTCAGCTTTCTCGTGGTTTGGGGTACTCTTTTCCAGCTCCAACAAGTTCAAAGCACGGAAGAGTGGACGAAAGAAGAGTTTCCAAACCCAACACTAGATCTTGAAGCTTGCGGGCGTCGAGGAAAGGTCTCATGGATTTGCGATCCACACATCGTCCTGAGTTACGAAACCGCCAACAAGATCGAAGAACTTTTGTACTCTGTGCGCAGAAACACAAATTCAGGTTGCAGCGGTGATGATGATCCTGGTTTTCAAATCGGTGTGGCTATTTTAAACAGAATGCGTAGCATTTCAGGTGAATCCGTCGCTGAAACAGCCGAGAAGTTTGCCAAACACTTGCATGACAGCTGGGGTGTTGGACATTCCGGATGCGATGATGGCGCCTTGCTTCTTCTTTCGCTTGATGATCGCCAAGTTTATTTGTCCACAGGTAGAGGTGCTACGAAGGTGCTGACAGATGACCAGATCGACTTGATTGTCGAGGAGATGAAACCGTATTTGAGAGAAAAAGATTACGACAAATCCCTGGAGCTGGCTGTAGCGAGAATGGGCGAAGTTTTCAGTGGTAAAGTCCTGAAAAGCTCTATTAACTATGGTCTTATCTTGTTCTGTGTTATTATTGTCCTGGCTGTCGGTATAGGGCTCTATACTGGCCATAAAGAAGACCTGGAGCGTACAAAATGCACCCGCAAACTTCAACGAATAGAAGACGAACGTGATCGAGCGAAACAGTCCAAGAAGTCATATGAAAGCCAATCTTGTCCCATTTGCTTGGAAGCGTTTCGGCCTGAGACCCAAACAAAGCTGTTGGCTTGTGGCCACAAGTACTGCGAACCTTGCTTGACTGCGTGGCTTCGTGATCATTCCACTTGCCCTATCTGTCGACAGTCTACTGAGCAGCGTAACGACGAGGATGCAACCAGCTGTCACCGCCCGTTTACTCACGATTTCATCCCTGAGTTGCAGTTTCGACTATTGATGCTGAGTCTCCAGCACCCATCACTCATCACTACCTCCTTGGTGAATCGGTGGGGCAATAGCAGCTTCACCGGTAGTTTCGTCTCAGATCCCATCTTTGTCCGCTCATCCACGCCTGGTGGTGGGAGCTTTGGTAGTGGGGCAAGCTTTGGTGGAGGACGAAGCAGTGGTGGTGGTGGTCGCGGAGGAAGCTGGTAAAAGGATAGATATATAGCTGCTGCAGAAAGATTTCCGTTTGTCTGGAGAGTCGTAAAAAGCATTTACAATAGGAATGCATGCTTAATTAAAAGCAGACAAAGTTAAAATGACGATTCAGATGTAAAAACACAGAAACTGACTTTTAATCTATCCTGTTTCTGATTGAGTTATTTATTAAAGAATAATTTATTGCAGAATTAGAGGAGTGTAGTATCTGTGTGAAGTCTTCTTAAAGGAAAACCAGGAATCATACCAATCCTATTGAAACTCAGGATGTGGAAGTGAAAATCTATCCTGGGTACCATAGGTTTTGTCGTGGCACACTTTCCGAATTGTCGGCTGTACGAGTGCGTGTATGAAAGAGAAGAAGACCTTTGGCACCCAGGATAGTGGAAATATATAAGCTTAGTAGTTTCTTTTGGGCCTCCTTACCACCAATGTAATCTTTAATTTCTTTCTTATCTTCTCTTCTTTCTTTGTATTTATTTGTATATTAATTTTTTTCTATGTGGCAAGTAATTAAAATGAAAAAAACATATGGACAAGAACCTTCCAATTAGGTGAGTGTAGGAAATATAATTGGAATAATATTAATTATATTAAATTGCCTTCATAGAGAACATTGTGTGTTAACGACAAATTAAATGTTAACGTGAAAGGGAATTAGCTATTTGTGAATGTCATTTCAGTTCCATTTCAAAAAAACAGAATTTTTAATGGAAGTTGAAAAAGCCTTATTTAGAAAGCATGGCTTAATGTTTTAGGGAAGTTCTGTAATAAAAAATCCCATGATTGTAGCCGATTACTTTGCGACATATGGGAAACTGTTTTGAAGTAAGAGTAGTGGCTTTCAGGTTCAAGTTGTCTGCCACCTCTGTGGCAGGTGTTTTCAAGGAGAAGGGAATATAAAGGTACTTGTGAATGCAAAAAAGGAGATCAAAATGGAGGAAGTAGCATGAAAAACTATAGGATTGATTGGAATAAATACAGCTTCAGAGGATGTAAAAGCTCCTCTTTCCTGGCTGACTGGCGATAGTTCCTTGAGGATGCGTTTGAACTATAACCATGTGTTTGAGGTTAACCATAAAATTCCGTTTCCCGGTAGAAATTTTGCAGAAGGAATCCCTCTCTCTGAAATCCCATTTCCCAGATAACAGGGCTCCAAGTTTATGTTAATGAGAAATTGATGGGACTTTGATTGTGGGGTGCATGGATGGCGCAGTGGTGAGAGCACTCGTCTCCCACCAATGTGGCCTGGGTTCGATTCCCAGACTCAGTGTCACGTGGGTTTTTTGTTGGTTCTCTTCTCAGCATCGAGAGGTTTTTCTCCGGTTTTCACTTATGTCCAGGTTTGACCCTAATTAGCTGCACGCCCAATTTTGACATCCGACACAAAGTGTCGCTTTAAGTCTAAGCATTTGCTACCTATTTTCAACAATAAGGTAAGGGTAAAGGTTAGCGGTAATTTTTAGCTTTGGGTAAATGCAGCAGTTAATCTTCACTTAAAGAGCAGCATTTGGGGGACACTTTGTGACATAAATTGTCTGTATTCTGAGACATAAGTGATGTTGAAGTTGGCTAGAAGAGCAAGGGGACACTTCGTGACGCTTATTGAAATCTGCGTGCATCTAATTAGGGTCAAACCTGGACATATCTCCCAAATTAGTGCTCCAGCGCTAGAACGATTAGACACTTAGAAGTTCCTTTCCGAAATTGCCCCTTCATGGTCCAAAAATGCATAGGACGTAAAATGGTCTATAAAATGGCCAAGGTCCCTGTGATTTTAACTCCGCTGATCAGTGAACAGTCGTCTCAAGTTTGAACAGCTGTTACCGGAAGTTGATTGAATGTTTCAGCTGGTGTTTTGCCCGCAAAGACAAAGTCATTTTACTATGAAAATCGGCTCGTGTGAACTATCTAGGCTTAAACGGAATAAGTATGTGAAGAGGCGTTGATGAATTAAAGTAAGTAGCGACACAGAAAAAAATTGATTTTGCGTTGCCATTCCAAGGTTTGATAATTGTTGTTATTGTTACAAGGTAAAATATTTTCTTTTTTTGTCTGTTAGATTACTGTAAGCTACTAAACTCGTTGAACCAGCTGGTATTCCATGATTAGTTGACGAAGCAAGAGGTATTACTGCCTTCGTTTGTGTCAGTTACTCAAGCATGGAATTCTTCTTTAAATCCTGTGGTCGGAGAAAGCACCACGTGAATTTTTCAATTGCGGGGTAAATGGAAAAGAAGTTACAGTGATTCATTGTCTCGCCCGAGGATGTGGCTTCACGGGGCATCCAGGAGACCCAGCCGGGGTGGGTGCGTTCCACGTTTTGGGGCATAAAGACCTTTTACATAAAGACCCACGTTAGCCTACATTGTAATGCAAATGAGGAAAACTAACCGTGAAAAGGGCTATTCGTAACATCCAGCTCCTGTTCTTGGGTCCATTTATTGCCTGTTGGCAGGTAGCATCATTTGCTTAAGCCTATGTGTAGCTGAACCACCCCCCCCCCCCCTCTCTCCCTCCCCCCACCCCCCTCTCTCCCTCCCCCACTCCCCCCCACACCCTAAAGAAAGATGGGAGGAGGGAACGTCTATGAAAAGCTGGCCCAAATTGTTGCGTGACTTGACCTTTTGCGAGAAAATGGATAATGGTTTCTCATTGGTCACTTAATTACCTTAGTCAATTCTTTCGAGAACACAGATTGGTGAAAATAGATTGTACCGTTGGCTCCATTTTTAATTCAGGGGGAGGATACGGCTGCACATAGTCTACATTTGCTGGTTTAATCACTTTACCTTGTTTGGCCTTGCGTAACGTTGAAAATCTCGCCTATTTTCTTGCATTTCATTAAGGAAAATTCACTGCTGAAGGCAAAATTGTCTTTCTTCTAAATGAAAGTAAAGAATTCGTGACTTTTCTAATGGTCATTGATAAGAAAATTTGCATTCTGCCTAAGAATGAAACATGACCTTTTAATTTCTGGAATTTATAAGGCCCTAGCTTCAAGTTTACCAATTTGACCAGTTTGTGGCAAATGACCATTTGAAGCGCTGTCCAGAATAGACCATCTTACAGTTTTAGCTAAGTTACCTGGCCTAAGAATGGAAGCGAGGCTGCCGGTTGACCCTGTTTTGATACAAACCTTTGTGTTTCTGTGATGTTAATGTAGACTAATAATAATTTTTAGAAAATTTTACAAAAACATGATAAAAATAGTGAGGTCACTGGCAGCTTCACAGCCATAATTCATAGGCTAGGTCACTGAGCAAACAACTGAAAAATGGTGTATTGATGCATGGGTAGTCATTGCTGAGTTCAGTCTTCTTTTTGATTAAAATTGTTAACACGTACACTCAACCTCTTGTTAATTTGTTTACATTTGATTATGATGACATCTGGTCATCAAAACGTCATGACTTACTTAATATGTCATTAACCCATTCACTTCTCAGGCACGCCAGGCCCCCGGTTGATAAGTAACACCATCTGGCCCAGGTTGCTCAAAGCATGGATAGCGCTAACCAGCTTTAAATACCATGGAAACCTATCGATTTTGACATCTCTTAACCATTGGTTAGCGCTAACCAGGCTTTGAGCAACCGGTCCCTGGTGTTAAAGTTGGAGGAGGAGTCAATGGATTAATTATTTAGTTGTTTTCCAAAATTATTGATTCTCATCTGAAATTTACTCTGGCTTCCATTTATGTTTTTTTGCAAGATGTCTCTCTCAAATCTCAACCAAAAAGCTGTCAACGGCAAGTCGAGGAACAGTGATTGCAAGAAGCATGCACCCCTCCCTTTATTTGAGATTTCACTGTACTGGGCTGTGTGGATTCCATTGTTGTCTTATGCGGTGTATGCTGTCTGGATAGCTTCTTATGGTATATACATCTACAGTAATATCATATTCTTTTATCTGGGCCTCAGTTGCAGGATTTTAAGGGGCATTACAAAGGGTTTAATTCTCTTGTCTTTCTCCTCAAGTCAAACATTGCTTACAAGTATCCATAAATTCAGAGTTGGTGTTGTAGGAGTGGTAGATAGGGAAGAGAGCTAGGACAATTTTATGCAAAAAACAAAAATGCACATGGTTAAGAAAGAAATGCTAAAGCTCCTCCCCTTGGAGAAGAGAAGAGGTCAAGTTTTGAAGATAAAACTAAAAAAAATTAAGGATTGCACTGAAAGGGTTTCTCTTTTAGATGGGGGAGGGGGCTTTTGAAGTAGAGTATATTTAAGTAATAACATTCTGATTCAGATTTTTAAAGTGTAGACTGCAATACACACACTTGAAAATTTATAATAGACCAATTTCAGTATATTAAAATTCATCCTTAAACAAAAGGCATCATCTTGAGGCTCTGGGGAATAAATTTAAGGATTTGCATAAATTTATTCCCGAGAGCCTTAAGATGGCGCCTTTTGTTAAGGACTGAATTTTGATGTATTGAAAGTGGGCTATTTCATTTGTAACTTCAGAAGATGCAGCTAAAGGATGTACTATGTTCAATTTACTGGCAATTACTTTTAAATTTGCCCAGTACTCACAATATTGCTTTTTTGTGTGTGTGTGTGACAAACTAAATTTGCAATTAAATAATTGCAGAGTATAAGGATGAAATATATGGGGAGTTCTTAGAGGAAAGGTGGACCTTTCTTGGGAGGAAGAAGGTAGGCAGAATTTTGCATGCCATTATCGGTAACTTTACGGCAAGTTTAGTTCCTTGCTCCAGGCTCCTTTCCCTAGAGTTGTAGTTACTGTTATCACCACTCGCCACCCCCCCCCCCCCCCCTCTCCCCCTTACCTCCCACACCCTCATAGGCTGATTTACAAATACCAGACACTTTTAGTTGGAACAGTTAATGAATGGTCTAGAATCATTGTGTTCCAAGATCACAGCTTATCTCGGTTGCCCCTCACGCCAAATTCAATGTTGTGTGAGAATTTAATCCAGCAACTGCTAGTAGGTATTTGTGAAATCAACATTGAACGTGGGGGAAAATGGGGATGGGTGTTCCAACAAATGTGACAAAATTTAATATTGTAGATTTATGCTGGCAGTTAAGATCTCCACTATATCAAGATTGGCAAGATGTTTGAAACGAAATCAGCAAAGTCCTCCTTTATGCAGGGATAGATGTGCTTCGTTTGCTTCTTGCATTTTAATTTGTAAACCATCTCATCTAGTGAGTCATATCTAATTTGATTTGGACTTATTTTACAGGATGTCACTGATTTTGAATGGGAGTTTTGGACAAGTGCTTTAACATCATTGCTTCCAGCCATGTTGCTTCACATGTTTGGTGGACTTATTTTTTCACATTTCCTTCCCAAGGTAAGAGAACATAGATATATAGCCTGCACAAATGTATAGCATTACCATTGACGGTTTGAATATCTTTTAGCTATCTTTATCAAAGGTAAATTTAAAGGAGAAGAGAACACTTGCTTATGGGATTTCCCAATAGAGAGTTCAGATACTTATGGCACCTTTTTTTTGTAACTGTTTTTGTTTCAGTTCAAGGGCATTTATTGCCTTTTGTTCTCGCTGACTTTTTGTGTTTTCTCTATGGGATGGAAGTCACTCATTTTCTTGCTCAGTCACTGCTGCCTTGTGTTCGGAGTTTGTGTGATCTTCAAGTCTGTTGTCATGCTGTGGATCTGCTGTATCGGAATTTCATTCTCCCTTCAAATAAACACAATTAAAGAATGGCAAGTAAGAGACAGTGCTTGCTCATGTAACGTAAACAAGCTGGATTGCAAAACAGGGCTGATATCATTATGTTGTGGTTCAAGTATTTCCTGAAGTGATTTAAATGTTTTAAACCAGTTCAATTTGGTTTTCGTTTAGACAAAGGAAAGTAAAAGAAAACAACTGGTTTAAGAAATTTGAAACCAGGAACAAATTTGAACCACAGCAGATACAGTGGTGAGGGCAATCGAAAAGAAAAGGAAAGGAAAGGAACTTATATTTGAGTGTCTAGTCGTTATAGTGCAGAAGCACTAATTGGGATACTGTAAACTGAAATTAACAATTAATGCAACTCAAGTCAAATGTTGGTTTTTTAGGAGAGGAGAAACCAGAGTACCCAGAGAAAACCTCAGCTCGGTGCAGAGTAGAGAAGCAACAAACTCAACCTGCATATGATGCAGAGTCTGGGAATTGAACCCAGACCACATTGGTGGGAGGCGAGTGCTCTCACCACTGTGCCATTGTCATTGTTCTCCAGTTCCCAGTCCAAATTAGGAATGTTCCCTTGTTCCTTAAACCCCCTGGGGGAACCTCCTTTTTCTGCTTCTTGAAGTTTTTCTCTGAATAGTGTGGATTTTCTCCCCTCATCAAAAAACAGAGATTTAATTCTTTTTTTATCTGCATTTTCCCCAAATTAGCATATTATTATTATTGTTGTCATCATTTGCATTAATTTTTGCATTTTCATTTAGCTACAATAAGTTCCTCCTTTGTTTCCCTATTTAACTTCTGTATGTGGCAAAAATCCCATGAAGTTTCTGCTCGGAGAAAAAACATGGTATTGGTTTCGGAAACATCAAAACGTTCTTTTGATAAGGAAACAAATGATTGAGGTGAACACCGTTTTTCATTCGTGATGCAAATTTTGCTCCAGCTTTCATAGCACGCGTTCAATTAAAGGAAACGCGCGAGTGTCTTAGCTTACACGTAAGAAAAATAGAACTTCCTCGCGAGTCGCCCCCTCCGCGCGTGGCATTCCCGCGGGGAAAAAAACACGTCACCGGCCAGGGAAACATCACTTAACCATAATTATGTATTTTTATGTGATGTATACTGTTTACCTCTTAGGTGGACAGATTAAGCACAGACCCGCTGATAAAGAACCTAACCACATTCGTAGCCATGATGTCAGTTCTCCGGTGCATTAGTTTTGGAATGGAATATTGTTGGCGTGCACGCGAAAATCTCAAGGACAAACAATCTTCGCTGTACTCTCTGTTGGACCTTCTCGTTTTTAACTTTTACCTTCCTGTTTTTGTTAATGGCCCGGTTATCACTTTTGATACTTTTCAAAAAACGGTGAGTTATTTTAGATGGCAGTGTCTAAGTGGTAGACCGTTTTGCAGCGCAATTGTTTGGTCACGAGTTCGAGACCTGTTGGAGCATTCAATCTTATTTAGCTAAATGCAGAAAAATCGGATACTCTCTCCCGAAAATACAGAGCTGTAGAATGGAGAGGGAAACAGAAAAACAACAGGAATGCGACAGAGACAAAAGTTTAACGAGGAAAAGTATTCTTTGCCCTCCTTCTTTTCAGTTCCTCTGCTTAACAATAATGTGAAGGAGGTTTGGCAAGCGGCGCTCAGGATTGTTTAGACAGTTGCAAATAATCGTGAAGAGATTAAAACAACGTGAATATGTGCAGTTACTCTTGTTGCCTTTTCTTAGGACCCTGTCTAGCCTGCGCTCCGGTTGTCGCTTCTCTCCGCCCGAAAAGAGAGAAGCGACAACCGGAAATACGTCTGCGAGCGCAGGCTAGGCCCTGTCCTAATCCCTTGTTTTTATCATCTCAGAAATCCGCTTGAAAAGCTGAAAAAACTCTGCAATTTATTTTTGTGTAACTCTTTTCCGGCACCAGCGTTAATTCCTCGTAGACTGAATCATGTGTATAATACACGGTCGTGGTTCCCTCCACATAGTATGCTTTGCAATATTAGGAATTCGCGCCTGCGATAATAGCGGAAAAAGTGCAAACATTTCCGGTCAAAACCTTTCTACTTTAATCTCCTGGAAAATATTGCCTGTAATTCGTATTTCTACTTACAGAGCTTTATTTCTGTTTGTCTCTTTTCAGTTTTATCAACCACAGAGGTCTTTCACTCGTGAGGAAATCGCGTCAATCGTCAAGGATACAATTCGTACAATAGGGTGGTACATTTTCCTTGAGGGGTTTCTCCACTTTGTGTACGCGACCGCCTTCACTCAGGAACCCAGAATATTTACATCGCTTTCCAAGTGGGCACTCTGTGGAGTCATGTATTCCATGCTTCAGATTTTCTTGCTGAAGTACAAAGTGTTTTATCTTGGCGCTGGTTTGTTTGCTCGGATGGATAAAGTTGCCGTGCCCTTGCCGCCTAGATGTGTTAGCACGTTGTATCTCTTCACGGATATGTGGAAGTAAGATTTATTCACCATCATCCGCGTTTGAAAGCCATTCAGGAAAAGTGCAAAAAAATTCCAAATAGGGCAGTTTTCTATTGGACGTCGTCAATTCAAAATCAAAATAAGAACGAAATTATTTTCATCACTCAAACAAAAACCTGCCTAATAACTTAACATTAATGAACGTGACTTTAATTCACTTGACTTCAATTATGTGTCTCCAATTCTTGAACGCTCATCATTGCAAACTGTAAACCCTCAGAGCCAGAAAGGTTCTCCTTTCCCAGGTCGTCTCGCCAGCAGAAAAGTTTGACAAAGGTTCCCACTATTAACACTTGCTCCGCACAGTGTGAAAGAAACCCCCCAGCGAAAAACCTAAACAGTAATTGTTACCTTTCTATATTTATAGCATTTTAACACTCAGGGTCTTCAAATAACTCAGGATAAAGTGTTGCCTTTGTAATTACATCCGCAAATGGTTAGACTTTCAAGTCTTCTCGGATAAAGACTATAAACATTTCCTGTTAAACAACACTGTCGGGCGTTAAAGAACCCACGCATTGTTCATAAAGAATAGGGGGAAGATTTCCTGTGTTGTGGTCTGCCCTCTTTTCATACACATGCGTGGGTTAGGTGGGTAGGTGATATCAAATGTGGACCGATAGTGGCTACCAGAGGCGTCTTTACAAGCTGACGTCCTATCTCACCCTAGAGAAAGAATTCCAAACCGCCATGAGACTTTGTGATATGTGCGATATATAAGTCCTTAGTCATAAACTATAGCGCGGAGTTTTTGTAATCATGCGGGGTTAGGTGTTTAAAGGTTTCTTTTACTTATCTTCCTTTTCATTTCCAGATATTTTGACAGGGGACTACACGTTTGGATGATAAGGTTTGATTTGAAATCATTTGATATTTTTACGTTCCTAAGGCCATGTAAAAAAGCAAGTTTGGCGTTCTGCATGTAGGTTGTTCTACATTGTACTGTTTCTCGGGATTACAGAGAGAAGTGCTCAGAGGTCAGCCTATGATTGTTCTTTAAGAGGTCGTATTTAGCACCCCTTTTGATACAAAGTTTTTGAAAACTGTACTCTACCCGTAACAAATTTAAACTTAATTTATGAGTAGCAAATGTAAAAAAGTTAAGCGTGTTGACTTCCAGAAATATAGCAACCGGCTAAAATTGTCAGACGTGTTCAAAAATGCGGAAAAATTGGGTGCGTCTTACACATTATGTAACAAAGTGTCCCTGTAACTGTAGTCTGTAAACACTAAGCCAAGCTTTTAGCCAAAGCGCGAATAATTAATTACCGTTCAGACTTCTAGGAATGCTTTACCTGTATTTATGGACAAAAGCACACCTTTTTTTCGTCTCATCAATTGGGAGCTTAAGCAACGGCGACGGCAACGAGAACGTCACGTTATTGTAATCACTTCGTAACTATTTCCACCTTTTTAATAGGAAAAAGGTGTGGTAGTTCCTCAAGAATGACACTGGTCGGAACGGCGCTGAATTTAGGAGAGAAAATGAAAATTTATCCTCAAGTGCGGACGTTCTTCATAAATCCTCAAATTTGGTTATTTCGCGTTGTGGTTTTGCTAACGACGGCAAAGAAAAGGACAAAATTGAAAAACGTACGTGCAGGGCCTGCAAACCTATTGTTTGGGCCCAATAAATGTGCAAATTTGTGATGTTCTCGTTGCGGTCGCTGTTGTCGTTTCTTAAGGACGGTGCCTACTATTATATTGCGCATACGTTCTGCGAGTCTCGAGATACTCCAAATTCCTATGGGTGGTGCTTATCAATACAAGGATATTTTTGCGCGGTTTAAAACTATACGGAGAAAGCAGAACTTTGCAAGTGCTCTTGCTTTCCAAAAAAAAAAATTGGGGGTAACCATGCATTTTTCAGAGATAATTAAGCTTCAATTTGGAAAAGAACGCCATACATTGCTTTGTATTTCAAAGCTTTTTACAAATATTGTTTATTAATTATCTTCGAAAAATGCGTGGTTACCCTCAATTTTCTTTGGTTCTTGTTGGATTTCAATAACACTTATTAAGATCTGCTTTTCCCCCATATTCAGTAAACCACGCAAAAGTACCTTTGAATTAGTAGGCATCGTCCTTAAGCTCCCTTTTCTTTCTTTTTGACTTCAGGTATATTTATATACCCATGGGAGGGTCCCATAAGGGTATTGTTCGTCAACTCTTTGCTTCCATATGCACATTTGCCTTTATATGGCAATGGCATGGAGGTGACGTGGTCACGCTCTGGTGGTTTATTCCAAACTGGATGGGAGTGGTTACAGAGTCCATGGCGAGCATTGTCTTAGCTAAACCGTTTGTAAAAGGACTGGAGGTGAGTGACAGTGGTGCGGTTAAAGAAATTTAGAGAACAAGTCGACCTTTAAGGAATATCTTCTTTTATTTATCAACACATTGTGACAATGTCCAAATATGGTCATAGTGCGCTTAATATTCGTCTTGCGTACTCAACAGATATCCTGCGATATGCGTAATTTTGTGTGTCGCGGAAAAAATGGTAGTTTTTACAGCTTTTTTTCCTAAGAAAAGTGGAAAATTGAGCTTTGTCATCAATATGTTGAATGATAAAACAATTATCCTGTTCAATCTTGCGGAATGTCGCCTGATTTTAGCCAACTCGGCCTACGGCCTCGTCGGCAAAGTATCAGGCGATATTCCGCGTGATTTCGCAGGATTCCTCCATTGTTAAATATTATACAAACACCAATGGAATATCAAGTGAGCTTTCGCGCGAAAACATGGTATCTTCACACGTAAAGATAACATGTTTTCTTCACACGTCAAAAGATCACTGTTGCTATGGTTACATATAAAAATCGTGCCTTTCAATGCCTTACGTGAAATCATTTAGTATTTCATTGGTGTTTATATGAAATTTCGTATCTCTGCGCGGCCATGTAATATCCTCTGTATGGTCACAATCTCCGTATTAGCGAAAGCAAAGATTGAAAGATTCGAATCCAGACTAATCATTTCCGTCTCGATTGTTAAAGATAGCGGCGCCCGGAAATGTGAACGTGGAAAAAATACGATTTCGATCATTAATTTTTTTTTTTATTTCTTGATTATTTTTTTTCAGGTACATGTGAACATGCACTCACTTTGAAAATTTTGCAACGAATTTTATTGTAAACATAATTTCCAACGGGTCAAGTTCTCTTTTTTTAGGAGTGTTGGTTCCTTTTAAGTCTTGCCTATCGTTTCGTCACGTTTCCTGTACTGAAAACTCGTAAGAAAAAGATAACCAAGTACCGGGGTAAAATTAGACAGCTTTTAAAATGCTGCTAATTGAAACCATCATCAAGCCATCTGGCGCTTGAGCGCAGTGTTTTGTTTGGATTGGGGGAGTGGAGAATTTTTAGTTACTGATTCAGTCCTCGCGGATACTAATTTTGCGCAAGATGAAATGCGTCGACCAAATCTCTGTAGCACACAACGAGCAAATTCAACATAGAGGCTAACAGGGAGATTTCTAAGTTCCTTGAAATGGAAATCAATTGTTGAAGTGGTACTTTTATCAGCTAGAATTGATCTGAACGGAGTTCGGTGATGAAAATTGAAGTGCCCGAATGTTTTAAGGGAAGTATAATTTCGTTTCTGAAATAGATACTTGCCCAACGAACTATTTGCTTCCCGAAAATGCAAGCTGGTCTTTTCGAGTACAAAAATTTGCAATAATAAGTGCCTTTCAGCGGTTTGGGGGAACAAGAGAATATGGCTAATTTGAACTGGGGAACGTGGGAACAATCAGAAAATAGCTTAGGGAACAAGGGAACATAAACAATTTTAGGGATCAAAAGGTTGAGATTAAGTTTGAAAGTAATTTCGGGGAACAAGGGAACACAAGCCAACACAAGCCAATTTTTATAGGAAACAAGGAGCCCCCACACCCCCCACCCCCCCCCCCCCCCTCTTCCTGCTGGGAGGGACTCAATAATAATTCTTTCAAAAACATAAGGGACTATTTTTCCTTGGTTGCAAATTGTTAAGGTGATATTAGAATAACTTGATTGTTTTCAACAAACGTAGAAAAGCCTGAGGGAACACCAGACAAAAAAAATCGAAATCCGTACGGAGGCAACAATTCCGTCCGAAGAGATATTTCAATTTACGCAATTCTCAGTTCGGTGCTCCTGAAAGTATAAGAAACTAAAATCAACACAAATTTCACGCAGGCTGTTTGTTTGTTTTTGTTTTTTAGGATAAGCTATCACCAGCTGCTTCTCGACGCATGCGCGCCGTGTTTGGGGTTGGGACCGTCTCTTGCCTCATTCTGAGCAACTTGGTGTTTTTATGTGGAACAGATCCCGTCTGGTTTTATATCAAGAGAATGTTCTTTGATGGTGTGTTTCGTTATATGCTTTTTCGTTTGTGTGATAAAAGCTGTTTTCAATTGATGGTCTAAGGTAGTTACGCAATACCGTCGTGTCTTTGTACACGTTTTCACCGTTAGTCTTGAAATGATCAAACATCAAGTTACATGGAAAACGTGAACACTCAACGGCAAATTTGAATGTTCATTCCAACCTTCACCGCCTTTGCTCCTAATTGAATCCGTGTATGGTTCGGCTAGTTGAACGAACTAAAGTTATGACGAATGATCTTGCAATTTTAATTGGCGCGTTTTCTGTGACGTGGCCGTGTTATATCTTGCACTCGCGGTTTTTTTTCCCGTGCTTTGAGCAACTTTAAATCTCGCTGCTTGGGGACGCGTGGCGATTGGTCAGTGCAATTACTTTCGTTTTTTGTTGACAACACACACACAAACGTCACAAACCGTTCTCTCGGTCGACCTCTTTGACACGACTCTTAACGTTTTTAAAAACCCCCGCTGGCATTTTTCTAGCCCTCTTCAGCCCCATTGTCCCCCTGTTCTGCACAAAGTGAGGATTATTTAAATATAACAAGGTTTTCCTAATAAATATCGTTTGATATGGATTTCAACACAGTAAATTTTACTAAGACTATGGTCAGACATGGCAATAGCTGTTTCCGCTAGCTCCACCGATTTCGTTGCAGTTCCGCAGTGGTAGAGCACTGATCAGACTAATCGGCAGGTTGAAGGTTTTATTCTTGTAGCAGCGTATGTTTCCTCTAAACGAATTTGAACTGTTCGGATGTGTTGTTTTTCTTTTTTTTGTAATTCAACCGCGTTGGTGCTCTAATGCGTCTCGCAGCGACAGTGAGAAGTCATAGTTCGCACTTATTTACTAACGCTGTCTTTATTTGTAGGTTGGCCTTCATCGGCAGGTCTGCTTCTTTTTTCTATGTATCTTGTTGTGCAAACCAATATGGAGCTAAACAGGCATATGTCTTCATGGTGACACGGTATCGCTGGTGTTAAATGAAGTCTTTGAGACTCACAACGCCTCAAGATCTTTCTTCATTACTGAACTCGAAGCCGCTGGACACAACACTGATTGCAGCGTCTGTTCTGTTTCTGACGACTTCTTTAAGACAAAAAACAAAGATCAACGTAGTAAATATATAGTAATTTATCGTGTGTATATAACCAGAGGATATGAGTACTTTTGATTCTGGAAAATTGATTGTCTGAAGTATGCAGTTGCAAACGATCTTGGAAAAAAAACTCCACAGATGACGTGGACTCGAACCAAGGACCGCGCGATTGCGCATGCGTTGTCCACTGTCCTTCCTACCCATCCGTCACCCGGAATTTATATGACATACACAATTATAAAATAATTAGGATAGTATGCACACTCTCATTGGTCAATAGCTTTGTTTAGATGAGACTGTGACATCACACGAATTTTGATTGGTTGTGTTGTCAGACGCGCGTTTTGATAGGCTGGTAGGAAATATGAACGTGTATCAAGAAAATCTGTTTCAATCTAGAAGTAAAAAAAACCAGCATTTTGCTCAGTTCATTTGTTGAATTGTCTTTGAGAAATATTTTATAAAAGTCGACAGTTATGCAAACCCTCGACTGCGTCTCGGGTTTACATAACTGTCTCGAATTCTCCCAACTCCCCCTCGTGTTTAGGTGAGGTTATGGAAACACGGAAAACGTCCTCTATTGCTAAATTGCTAATTTGCTCTGAATTGACTGTTGACACTGTGTCCCAGGACTTGTGGGAAATGGTCATATTTATTTGAAGAGACAATTCTAGTGTATGGACCTAGGACTCGAACCTGGGAATGTTGATTAATTTCACCCGTCACCTAACCGCTTGACCACCACACCGCTAGCTGCTCATGGAAAATATCTTAAACACTATTAATTTGATAATGCGTGATTAAACACTGCAAAAGGTCGGTTACCAAACTTCACGACAAAGTTAGACAAATATAAAATCAAAGCCTATGCCTAATTGATCTAACTTAGGCCTAATTACTCTCCAGCAATAATATTCTATGGGAGACTTAAATAAATCTCTTTTTAAGAGAGCAGTGTCTTGATCTTCAGTGGTGAAGCGGTTCCTATAGAGTTGACTCCGGGTTCAAATCCTAACCACGGGTATTTATCTTCCTTTTTTTTTCTCTGCTACCACAAGACCTGGGACACTGTCCGAATTTTTCTTACAGTATACACAATTCAGAGCAAATTAGCTATGTCAAATTTCAGATAAATTCGAGGAGTAGGACTCTTTTTCCTCCACTTCACCGCAGTGTCTTTTTCAAAAGCGATTCTACGTGCGATGCCGTTGTCATGAACATCTGCGCAAGCTGGTCTCTTAATCTCTGGTTTTCACGTTATTATTACGGCGGCCATGTTGCCCTTCCAAACTAAGCCTGTGGGAAATTGAACTCTGTTCTCATGAAAAAACCTAGTTTAATGGCCTAGCTCCCTCCAGTGTGGTATAGAGCATCCAAACTAGCAATTGGAAGCCTGTCGTAGGTTCGACTCGAGCTCCTGCAAAGAAGCACTCGGATTTTTTCCGAGTATCCCCGAGTCACCATCGGAAAAATACATCTCTATTTCATTCACCCCTGTAATCAATTTCTAACATCTCCGCCATTAGTACTATTTTCTGTGAAATCTCATGTGTTGAAGGCAAATAACGCGTTTGAATATCGAGAAGACTGGCCATTGTGTAGGACAGATGGGAAAGGACCGTGCAATAGAGAAAGTGTGACGTATGAAACTAAATGTACTGGATGTAACAACGTCTACGTCGGAGAAACATCGAGGAGCGCGTATACCAGAGGGAAAGAACACTCAAAATCGCTTAGCAATAAGGAGGAACGTGGTCGGTATTTTCAAAACCGCAGAGCCACAATTATCACGTGATCAGAATTTTTCAACCGCAGACTGAAATCAACAGTCCGTGGAGCGGGCTGAAAAACAACCGCCAATGACGAATAAATTAAATTTGAACCGGTAAAACGAGTAAGTAAACTTGTTTTGGCACTTGTGCGTGCGTTCAGCTACGTAACTGCTGCGTTTTTTCCTGCGTTTGGACGAGCCTGCTATGTAGCCATTTCCCGCGAAATAAGACGAAGTGATGTCAAAATTGATGTCAAATACATCTCGTGGGGTCCTCGTGGGGTGTGACGTACTTCGCGCATGCTCGATGGAAAATCAAACGGTTGCTCTCTCTCGTATTCCGGCAATTCTCTACAGTAGTGTATTCTATTCTCGAATGCGGTCTCTCTAATTTAGTTTGAAACAGTAACAAAAGATGGAAGTTTTAACAGGGGCTTTAGTTGCAGAAAGAAAATTCTTCGCTGTTCCATTTTAAAAGCGAAGTTTTATTTTTGGTTGATCGGATGATGGAAGTTGACCAAACGCCGGAAACAAATTTCGTTTTGTGATGTTTCACTCATTGGGCAAACAGGAAAATAAAAGACCATATAAAAGATTTTTTAAAGTGGCTGTTGTCGATATGCATTATTAAATCGCTTTTAAATCGTTTTTATCCTCTTATGACAAATATGTATTTTGTAAAGTCATTCTTTCCTACTTTTTTTCTTTTGGTCCTTAACCTTGACTCTGTAAACCTCTTGGCTGGTTGAGACATTCAAATGTAAAAGTGCTAATTATAATTGTCATTTGTAATTTCTAAATTCCTCTTTGGTCAACAGGAAGTTTTTGAAAAATTGGCTTGGTCAATCTTTCGTTAACCGGAAAGATTATTAGCACTTTTTATCGTTCGCTTGGATCACGCGATAGATTTTTTTTCCCATTTTTTCCTCAAGTTGGCCGTCAGTTCCTCGGGAGCTCCGTTTAACTACCTCGTTCTAAGAGTGCGCGCGTGTCAAAACTTTCGTTGCCGGGATACACGTCGGTCACTGCACTGTATCAGGGGATTATAGCGAAACTCGCATGCAGCCACTACAGACAGCGTTCATAAGTGAAGTCACTCTGCCTAATTTCAAAACGAAGCGCAACTTCAACTGAAAATCTCGTTTGAATACATGTAAGTTCCCTATTTTATTCAAAAGTGCAAGGAAGTCAAAGGAATACTGAAATAATATCATCAAAAGAGTTCCTGTGCGACTTGACAGTTTATAATAGCTTGTTTGCGGAAAAATGTTAATTTATGCCACTCCCACCACACGCCGAATCGTTAAAAACCGTTACTTAATCCCGGCTGGAGGTATTCGGTAGCCCAATCTGCCGCGTAACCTTTTGATAGTACAACCTTCAGTTAAGATGGCTTTGTCAACGCGGTTCGCTATTGTAGCCAGCATCGTGTACTCTTGTGTATTGGCCGATCAAGGGCTTCATCTGGAAAGTAGCTCTGAAGATGAAGTCAACGGTTGTTACGAGTTTAATCAGACCTTAGCAGTTTGCTTCGATGTGCAGAAAAACTCCATCGTGATAAAGAAGACAACAGGAGAGAGACTTGTGCAATACCATAATCTAGGACGAGAAATGTTCTTCTATCAAGTTTTGGATCAATCTTTTATTGGGTAAGTGAGCATTTAAAGATTTTATTGGCGATTGTGTATTAAAAAACGAAATGTGCGCAAGGATAAAGATGTGTTTTACGTCGCCGTTTAAAAACAGGAGGACTCTGAAGGGGCAGTTACAAAACACAGGTCTCACGTTTATTGGAATTTGAACTACAGAGAAAATAACATCGTGCTGATGTGGCCGCCACCTCTTCTAGTTGCTAAAAACTTTAGGTAATGTGGTCAAATGTTTGCGGGATGACTGCGCTCTATATCAAAATTTCAAAACAAAAGACCTCTTGAAGTGTGAAATATATTAGCGTGGAACCAATGAACATGGTGAAGAGAATTAAATAGCACTCCGTCTTGCTTGCTGACACTGAAGTCCACTTTGCGACCATCGATCTCGTTGTTTACTGTTGCCAGTCACCTTCCGTTTAGTCACCTGTTAATTAAATAGGGTGAGTTTCTTTGGGATGATCCCAAAAAGGAGC
>NC_090894.1:14526060-14528560 GCF_036669925.1 Montipora capricornis | reverse complement strand
GTTATGAGCACGACCTTTGTTGCAATTATAGTCGTTTTTCTGTCTACTGCCTTTTCCCATATAAGTACGGTTTCAGTTGCTCGGGATATGATGCTTACAGAAAATCTAAATGCAGTTCTATGGGTTGGAGAAGGAAGTGAAGATCCAGGCAGAGTTGGATGTAAAATGTATACCCGACGTTTTATCACACGAGCTAATAAAGCTTAAGTAACCACTGTAACATTTTGTGAGCTCATCGTCATCATATCTTTATTTACCCTCTGATTTTAGAGTATAGCTTGATGTAGCTATTGTAGCATCTCCGAGCATTTAACCTCCCAATCATGATACACCAAAAGGGACAGACCACAACACCGGGAACTCCATTTCCTCGAAAAATGTGTGGGTTCTTTTATGTCCCACAGGGTTTTGAACATTGAAGGGTTGTGAGACGGGGCGTACGGTTTATCTTCCTTATCCGAGAAGACTAGAGAGTCTAATCATTTGCAGATGTCATTAGAAAGGCAACACTTTCTCCTCAGTTATTTAAGGCCGGTGCGGGAAAAGCAGCCATGTTAGATGGCAATACAATACAAGTTCCCAGCGGAGAGACCGGTTATGGGCCCTTTGCAGGATAGTGATCACATGGTACAAATCACATGGGACGCAAATTGCGCACTGGGACATCTAAAACAAAGCTAGTTAATCTTAATTTTCTTTGTTTTAGATGTCCCAGTGGGCAATTTGCGTCCCAGTATGGCGGATTTGTACCATGTGCTCACTATCCTGCAAAGGGCCCATTGTTCTTGCCATCCAACATGGCCGCCGTGACGTCAGAAACCATCAATTATTTGTAAAAAGCTTTAAACTACAAAGCAATGTATGACGTTCTTTTTGCAAAAATGAAGCTTAATTATCTCTGAAAAATGCATGGTTATCCCCAATTTCCTTTTTTGGATACCAAGAGCACTAGCTAAGTTCTTCTTTCTCCGCATAGTTTTAAACCCCACAAGAATATCCCTGTTTTTGTAAGCACCACCAACGGGAAACCGGAGCATCTCGAGATGCGCAGAACGTATGCGCAATAACAATAGGAGGCCCCCCTCCTTAAAGACCCTGCGTGTTGGTCTGGGCGGAGTCGAACTCACGGCCTCCCGCGTGGCAGCCTGGTGTTCAAGCAACAAACTTAACGCTTGAGACTCGTTGGATAAAACCATATTTTCTTGTTTTACTTCCCACCGGCACAGCAACCCAGTTTCGTCAGAAATTAATCCCTTCAAACGAACCAATGACAGATTATGGCAAAGACTCCACAAATCTTCCGTTTCCTTAGGCTATTTGCTGCCGAGCATATACAGGCCGTAACATAAAATGTGGCCCTGCATTTTCTAGTTGCTCCAAACTACAAAAAGAACTCAATTCCCTAAGGATTAGTTTTGGACACAAACAGGTTGGCCGCTTCTTTGATCAGGAATATCAATGTCAAGTAAAGACTCCTGTGTTCCATATAATAATTAAACACTACGGTTTTAAAAAAGACATGTAATAGGCCATTTTTGAATTATGAAATATTCAGCTTGATAAATAAACCGTCTGAGGTCCGTCTGAGTAGTGGCGTACCGTGAAATCCAAAACTTTCACTCAAAGTAAACGTCCTTGGATGAAAATCAAAGCTCAAAATTTTGCCAGTCAGGTGTTAAGCAAACACACTTTCAAAATATGAAGGAAAAAAGGAAGTGATTTTTTTTTTTTTGTCACAGGGGCCCTTAAAAAGACCCTGAGTTCAAAAGTGACGATTCAAAGGGTCTTTGAATCACAACTTTTCAAGCTATATTTATAAGTCTCTAAACCAGAGTAGCATCAGACTATGTCTACGATTTGACTTTAATTATTATACGTGACAGGCCATTTGCCCTTGCATTACCCCTATACCGCAAAAACCTCCCCATGTCATCTGTTACCATAGAAACTACTGTCGCTTTAAAAAAGAATGCATTACCAACAATAAGATAATATTCATCAATGTTGTTGCTGTAGTGTAATTCCGTTGCTTACAAGTGTATGCAGGCATTCCTACATTAGAGACACAAGGACTCCTGAAATGGAAAACTTTCTCCATTCAAACAAAACACTTTTGGAAAATGAAACTATGAGCATAAAGCAGTGTCATTTAAAAACATGTTCTATGTTCCAAGCACTGCTGGCAAAAATGAGGTAGGGAGTTTGAGCAGACAATGGCAGCAACAATAAAGACAAAAATTCAAAATGTTACCGCGATTTCCCGCGAAATAAGACGAAGTGATGTCAAAATTGATGTCAAATACATCTCGTGGGGTCGTCGTGGGGTGTGACGTACTTCGCGCATGCTCGATGGAAAATCAAACGGTTGCTCTCTCTCGTATTCCGGCAATTCTCTACAGTAGTGTATTCTATTCTCGAATGCGGTCTCTCTAATTTAGTTTGAAACAGTAACAAAAGATGGAAGTTTTAACAGGGGCTTTAGTTGCAGAAAGAAAATTCT
>NC_090894.1:14516060-14518560 GCF_036669925.1 Montipora capricornis | reverse complement strand
TACAAAGCAATGTATGACGTTCTTTTTGCAAAAATGAAGCTTAATTGTCTCTGAAAAATGCATGGTTATCCCCAATTTCCTTTTTTGGATACCAAGAGCACTAGCTAGCTAGTTTTCGTGTTTTACTTCTCACCGGCACAGCAACCCAGTTTCGTCAGAAATTAATCCCTTCAAACGAACCACTGACAGATTATGGCAAAGACTCCACAAATCTTCCGTTTCCTTAGGCCATTTGCTGCCGAGCATAAACAGGCCGTAACATAAAATGTGGCCCTGCATTTTCTAGTTGCTCCAAACTATAAAAGGAACTCAGTTCCCTAAGGATTAGTTTTGGACACAAACAGGTTGGCCGCTTCTTTGATCAGGAATATCAATGTCAAGTAAAGACTCCTGTGTTCCATATAATAATTAAACACTACGGTTTTAAAAAAGACATGTAATAGGCCATTTTCGAAATATGAAATATTCAGCTTGATAAATAAACCGTCTGAGGTCCAATCGCTCAGTTTTGAACGTGAGTAAAGGCGTACCGTTAAATCCAAAACTTTCACTCAAAGTAAACGGCCTTGGATGAAAATCAAAGCTCAAAATTTTGCCAGTCAGGTGTTAAGCAAACACACTTTCAAAATCTGAAGGAAAAAAGGAAGTGATTTTTTTTGTCACAGGGGCCCTTAAAAAGACCCTGACTTCAAAAGTGACGATTCAAAGGGTCTTTGAATCACAAGTTTTCAAGCCACATTTATAAGTCTCTAAACCAGAGTAGCATCAGACTATGTCTACGATTTGACTTTAATTATTATACGTGACAGGCCATTTGCCCTTGCATTACCCCTATACCGCAAAAACCTCCCCATGTCATCTGTTACCATAGAAACTACTGTCGCTTTAAAAAAGAATGCATTACCAACAATAAGATAATATTCATCAATGTTGTTGCTGTAGTGTAATTCCGTTGCTTACAAGTGTATGCAGGCATTCCTACATTAGAGACACAAGGACTCCTGAAATGGAAAACTTTCTCCATTCAAACAAAACACTTTTGGAAAACGAAACTATGAGCATAAAGCAGTGTCATTTAAAAACATGTTCTATGTTCCAAACACTGCTGGCAAAAATGAGGTAGGGAGTTTGAGCAGACAATGGCAACAACAATAAAGACAAAAATTCAAAATGTTACCCTTTCGTGATTCTTCCACCTCTTTCAATTTGCTTCAGGGGCTAAGTATCCCTTTGTTGGAATAACATGAACTGTCCCCACTGATGGAGAACAACCATTTTAAGTTGCATGCTCTCACAGTCATCAAAACCTTAAATTGGACAATTTGACATTGTTTTCACACAGACTATTTTCCCAATTCCATAATGCAATACTTTTTGTGGTGGGTGGGAGGCATCTTTACATAAAAAGAATACAAGTTATTTATTCTTGAGACACTATCATGTTTCAGTAAACTGGATATCCATTGCTTTAATGCAAATAATCCCCCAAAATCAACTGTATTATGGGATTTGCAAAAATAGCAAATTATTATTATTTTTTCCTTATCTTATGAATGAAATCAATTTGTGGCAGTTGCTATTACTGATATCATACAGGCCACAGAGTATGTTTGAAAATGGGGGGTGAGGGGTGGGGGTAGGTCAGTTTTGGTATGGATCACGGAAGTGTGAGAGGAGTGGGGAGAGAAAAAGTGTGGGGGGGGGGGGGGCTACAGTCCCTCCCCTCCATATCCACAACCCCTGTATCATTGCACTAACTCCCTATTCTCAAAAATCTTTACCTGGAGCTACTATGTACAGTAAATCTTACACAGCCCACCATCCCTCTGTCTACAAAATTACTGAACAGAAGCAACTCATTCAGCTGATTCCACTCCACTTCACAGATGTGTAAACAATTTTGTTGGTGTCCTCATTCATAGAACAGAGAAGTGCTGTTTTCTTTACACTTGCACCCAGTCTTCCAGCAGAGATAATCTCAAATGGTGTGATCTTTCTTTCCCAGGGAATAATAATCACTACATAAAATGAATGATATCTCGAAGGGTCACCCGGATAGGCAAGAAAATCTCCTCCAAAATTGACACCTGATGTTAAATAAAAACCTTTTTCCCACAGGTCTACAAACACCTTGTAACGTAGCCTTTCTGGGTCTGTTTGAGGATATGTCCAATGCGCTTGTTGTGCAGGTATCAGTCTTTGAGGCATTGTGCTTGGAATATGAATCAAGGTTCCATGTTCTGAATGTTCTGAATTACTCTTTCCATCTTCTGAACTTGTCGACAAGGTTTCTACATCAGCCTTTATCGCATCACTATTTTTAGGCTCCTGTTCTACAGTTGCAATTGAATCATTGCTCGTAATTGTCTCGAACGTTTCTGTGTTGTCCTCAATCACTCCAGAATCACTGCTTTTCTTATACTTCACATTTACATCACAGTGGTCCGTGAATTTGTCACTTCCGTTATCTTGAACCTTCTGAGAATTTTGAACGAAAACG
>NC_090894.1:14501060-14508560 GCF_036669925.1 Montipora capricornis | reverse complement strand
TTTTCGATAACGGCTCTGTAAAAGGTCTTGCGCTCTTCAAGTAGTTTGTAGTAGAGGTAGGCGATGCGTTTTCTTTCTCGTCTGGGGTAAAAACGCGAGGCGATCAAACGGCGCAAACGAAGCATAAAAGGTTGTAACAGAATAATCAGCAATAACACGCCAAGCAGAGCTGATAAAACGATAGTGTAAACCTCTTGAGGGCTCTCAAGATCTCCATCACACTTCTTCGCAATATTGGATTGCGGTTCTTCGTTAGTGATAACAACATAGAAAAAATAGTCCAGGAGAACAACCGTCAGAGCGAAAAGCAAGTAAATCAGGTATACCACCAAGCACTTGAGCAAGCTGGCCTTTTCTTCCTTCGCGAGATGACAAGCGGTGGGCTGCACAAACTGTTGAAGCTCGGCTTTCTTCAGAGGTACCAACAGGTCAGCGGCACCACTCGATTTGCGCATGTCCTCTATGGCTTTGAACCTCACTGTGAGGTAGTGATTATCAAATTCATTGCAAGACAGATAAAGTTTGTGATAACTATAGGCTTCGCACATGACTAGAAGCGCTAAAAGCGGCAGAAGCATAACCAGGAAAGAGGTAAATTCGCATAACTTTCCTGGGGCGATAACAATGGTTTCCTCCCCGCGTTGCACTTCTTTTGTTTCCATTCGTTGAGGGCTCAGTTCAATTATTTCTTTTATTTGCAACAACTTGTTGACATTTTCAGAGGCTATGCTTCGGCATGAGTTCGAGGCGTGAGGTTTCGATAAATGATTACAAGCGTTCTTCGCCGAAATAAACTCGCACTTTGCTCCACGCGCAGTTCGATTACATTCGGTGTACATGTTCTCGACCTCCGCAGAACAGATGTTATGGGCACGGAGTAAATATCGCATGCAAATAACCTCTAATGGATTGTCTTTGACCCCACTTATCAAATTATCATTTCTGACAAATGACGAAAGCAAAAGAGAATCGTTTATGTATGTCTGAAGCGCGTGAGAGATGTTCTCGAACTTCTGCATTCGTTGCACAATAGCTCGATTGTCCTCGTTCACCATAAACACAGATCCGTTAAAACTGTCATTGTCTGCTAATCTGTCCGAAGCCATTAAACAGCCACGGCTTAGAGCCACAATGCGTACATTTTCAATAAAGTTACACATCGGTCCGGATATTAGGAAAAATGTGATCAGAATCCAGAGACAAATTTTCCCGCCCGAAGCGAATAGACTCGGGAAGATAAGAAGAACGATGCACTGTAGCCGAGTTTTGTCGAGAAAGCCGAAAATTGTTCCTACAACAAAGGCGATCAAGAAAGCAGAAACAGCGCAAGTGAGGACGTGCTGTTGTGCAAGTAAGAACAGTGTCAAAAATATGAAGACACCCAGCAGTAAACCGGAAAATATGCCCAGCAAAATCCGCAGCTTTGGGCGTCTGTTGGGCGTCAGTAATTTCTCTTTGGTTTGTTTTGCGACAAGATCGGCATCCTTGAAACTCTGTTCATCCGATCGCCTCCCTTCCATTTCGATGTCCTCGTAGGAAGCCATTCGGTGCTTCATTTGCTCCTTCGTCTTTCTTATCACTGATGATGATGGCTTCAGGCTGGTCGAGCCATCTTTCCCTTGGGTGTCTTTCGGTTTCTCCGGCTTCATCCCTTTGCCGTCTTTTTTGTCAAACGCAGGAGACTCCGGTGGTGTCTTAGAAACCATTGGAGTTTCGTAGATGTGCGGATCGTTGCACTCCGCACAACCCGCAACAAGATTTCGAGCGGGTTTCGGTGGCCCGACGAACCCAGGGACCTGATAAATGCTGCTTTTGTCTCTTCGCAATGGATTTTCTTGAATATTAACTCCAACACCCCCAGCAACGCTATCTGTGGTCACGTCTGAATGATTAAGAATCTGGTTCGCTTTCTTCGAGTCATCTGTCGCGTCAATTTTAGCCGCTTTCGTATCAGCTATTTTTGGTCCATCTTTCGTCGAAACTGCTTTCGATAACTGCGGTCCTTTCTCTTCGCTTTTCTTTTCAACGGGTTCGTAATTTTCGTCAAGATTCTCTCGCAACGCCTCCTGTGGCACGGGGGTTGATCGCTGGAAATTTCTTGTTGTCTTCGGAACTGCTTTCGATTGCGTAGACCGTTCGCCACCCTGGTTCAAATTTAACTTGAAAGACGCCTTTCCAATCGCTTTCTCAGATTCCTTCTCGTCCTTCTCAGGCCCTTTAGTTGTCTCTGGTATTTGTTTGTCACATGTCTGTCGACTCGACGCCAGAGATCTCGGAGCAATTCCAGCTTCTTTTTGTTTATAGCCCTTCACCGTATTTCCGGTTTTCGAAGCGTCGCGGTTCGCTGTTTTTGGCTCATAATCGGCGTTACAATATCCACCTTCACTAGAGTCCTCAACCACTCCAGAATCACCCGATGTTTC
Source organism: Montipora capricornis (assembly GCF_036669925.1). NCBI lineage: Eukaryota > Metazoa > Cnidaria > Anthozoa > Scleractinia > Acroporidae > Montipora > Montipora capricornis. Next base: position 14,506,137 of record NC_090894.1, on the reverse strand, counting down.
CTTCTTTTCTTCAACTTTCTCGGGCGTTTTCCCGTTATTTCCGACATAAGGCTTTGGATAAGACGGCGTTTTTCTGTTTTCAGGTGTACTGGAAGTATTTCGATTTTGAAGCCACGAGGGTTTGCTTATTTCGTTTTTCGAAGCAGGTTTTGCGTCTTTCTTGTCCGATTGAGGATTGTCGGATCCGCTACCATTTTTATTTCCCGATAATTTGGCCGCGCAACTCTCCGGAAACTTTCCCGTTTTTCCACTGTTTAAATTCTTGCCGTACATCCAGCCATCACCGCGCTTACGAACATCAAAAATAATGTCGCCCTTTTCAACAGCCATCGGCGCATCTTTGCCTCCGAATCTCGCTTCTTTAGGGTCTGGCGCAAAATCTTCAGTTATTTTCAGATACAAGCCATCCATATTGGTAAGAAATATCAACGCCCAAGTGTTTTTGAAAAAAGCGATTTTTTTTTCCACGTTCAAGCTAACCGGAGATCCATGTCAGTTCTTGCTTGAAATTCGAATCGCTGAAACAATAGATTTTGAAAGACTGTTTCTTGATGAGATCACGTGATCCCCCATCCAGCTGTTGGCCGTCGACATTCAACGCCAACTCAATCGCTCATTGGCTCCTCTTAAAGGCTTTCTGAGACTGATCTTTGGCTTTCACTCCATGATTGACAGACCTGTAAACAAATCAATTAAAAACGACGTACGTTATCGATATAATATTACCATGAATAATCAAATAAGACCATTTGCTAAAAAGCATTTCCATATTTCAGTCTCGTTTTTCAAAACTATAATATGATGAGAAATGTTTAATACGTAAACAAAAACACGCGGCGGTACGGATTCGATCAAAATTATTACAAATATTTGTTTCCACCGGAATGCAAATTCCCTATTGTTTTTCCGAAATAAGTTCACCTCCGGGGTTCACCTTTAGATTACACAGGCTTCAAATGACATTTTCAGAAAAACATGGATAGAAATGTCTCGCCGCCAGAAATTTGTGACTGCCGTCAACTCGCTCCTTCGCTCATTCAACTAGCGGTAGACATCATTGCAGTTGCAATTTTGGGGATATTTACATGAGACCGAGACGAACTCAGACCGGGATGAGTTCGCATCGGCCTCCATATATTTCTTTTTCTGTGTTGTGACATGAGATCGGCCTGACAATAAACTCAGACAGGTCTGACTTCGTCTCGGTTGCTGGACCGCGACGAGAAATTTCTGGTCTGAGTTCGTACCGGTCTCATGTAAATGACAACAAATCTCGGACCAGGTCAGCGACATATTTATTACACAAAACATAGTACTTCGTTCCGAAACCAGGGACTGGAAAAATTTCATACCGGTACAAATTCATAACGGCCTGAGTTCGTCCCGGTCTCATGTATATAGTTACGCCCTTCGGTGATCACGGAATAACAGTCAATCAAAGACAAAACTTCGGGCAACCAAAACAGCTAAACTATTATATCTACAACAAAGTACTGCCACAAATTCTAAAAATCAAATCAGACTGATTACTTGACCAAAATCGTGCGTTACAGTTATTTAACAGTTAGTCTATAATTTTGGTTATAATAAAGAGGTAGATTAGCAAAACACATAGCTTGGTTTTTGCAATTTTGCCTCATATTCTTCACATTTTTTTAAGTAAGGTGTATGCAGCATGATCTGCCAAAATATAATTAAATAATGTGACTCAAAATATTTATTTTTTAAAATAGGAATTCATATAAACTCCATACTGGTGACTTCCAAATAAACACAGGATTCCGATATTCAAGATCAACATGGAAATTAGACACATGATGCTGCTAATAACTATGCTTTGAAGAATTATGAATGCAACCTTTTTGTAAGTTTTCTATGAGAAAAGCTACAAAAAGCTACATTTAAATTTTCTAAGCCAAAGTATCATCAAACTATTCAAATTGTATAAAATAAATTCCACTGTAATGTTAAGACACAAGAGAGCTTATCATTAACAGAAAATACTTTTATTACTTAATTTTAAAGGTTCAAAATTCAGGGCAAGAAGACAAAGCCCTCCACTCTATTTTTCTCAGCCACAACATTAACCCCAGTTGTTTACTGTACAAGACTCAAACCTATGGATATCGATAATCTGATCACCTAACCTTTAGACATTGTAACACCCCGTCTTCACTGCGAAACTCAAGAACCAAACTACAATAAATGAAAGGGCAAAGTTCAGTAAAACATAGGAAGCAGAGACATGCTGATTTAACAACAGAATTTAAATGATAGATTGTCTGAAGGAAAAAGAAAACTTTAAAAACTCATCAATAAGCCATGAACCTAACAGCTTATCAAGACACTGATAAAATGTCACATGCACGAGCTATAAACCTGATACAGCACTTCTCCTTGGAATTCTTCACATAAAGAATAGTAATAAGGTCCGGCTTGTTTTTTGTTGTACTATAATATCTTCCTCTCACAAATTGAACCTTTTGTGCAGACTCTCGAGAGACACACTTTTTTTGCACGCTGTCAGAACGTTTTTGAAGCCGTTCAAAAACTTGCAATATGTGTTAATAGTACAAGTACATTATGTATATTGTTTATATTATATTGTATAAAATGTGTCACTAAACTAGTCCATCTCCACAAATCTACTTATCTACTACACCATACTATATTCAGTCTCTGCTTCGAGAAAGTGTACGATGCGGTTTGCAGAGCATTGTAATAGACAAAGAGAAAATCATAGATAAAACAGTGTTCTATCAAACATGGTTTTATCAACCAATGTTTTATCCTTGATTTCTCTGTTAATCCAGTACATACTGGTATATATGTCAGACTACTGTTGGAGGTTAAGTGTTTCACCAAAATTAAAATATTGCGACGAATTTTATCAACCCTTTTGAGAGGAAAGCTATTGTCACTAATGCACCTATCAATGTTACGCCCCAATATGATGAAGGGGGGGGGGGGGAGCTACCCAGGGGAAATTGACTCAGACAGCCTCCCCCTGGGCAGGGAGTTGACATGCATGCATTGCCCCAGGTTTGGGAATTTGACATGCCTACCATCTTGAAAGACAAGAGAACCTGGAGATGAGTTATCTGTGACCTTGGTTTTAACAGGACTTCTTTGGTTTTCCCACGAGTGAAAGGAAGGCAAGCAAATATGTCTTGTCTTTTTGTAAATACGCACCATCACTTCTTCCAGTCGTTGCTGGAGTGTTCACAAGTGGAAGAATGTTCCTTTCTATTGTTCTTGTGATTCTACTCTATCATTGTGATTCTATTCTATCATTGTGCGTGCTTGATTGACTCAAAAGCTGGTTAATTAATACTGTTCATGTTGTTTAGCTCAATTTTAGGTTCTTGTTCAGTACCGTGAGCAGTAAAAAGGTTGTGTATTACACGAAAAATTTTCATCAGCTGTTGAAAAGGAATTTAAAATTAACAGTGATGAAACATTGCTGTTCCAAGAATATGAATCTAATGAAAAAAGGTTACTCCAGGACAGGAATGTGATGTTCAGAAGGTGCCCAGGGGGTGGGGAATTTGATAGTCTGTAGGTTTCCGTGGTTGGGGGAATTTGATGCTAGCCCCCATGAAAATGTCAAATTTCCCTGGGTCAGCCCGTCCTCCCACCCTGGAGCTTAGCATTGACAGGTGCACCTAAACAAGCTACTGGTAAACACCTTTTATTTGCATATGAATGGCGTGTATTGTTATCTGCCTCGTTCTTCAGACGATACCGCTACAAGAACGCAACATAGTTGCCGGATATTCTGCAGTTACTTCCAAGCTATTTCAAGGAAAAAAATAAATTTATTAGGCTTACCTGCAAATGGCTACAACAAATTTCTTGCAAAGCCTTGAACAATGCCTGACGGACAGCAGCAACAGCTGCTTCCCGGCCAATGCATTGCAGCAAGAACCCGCAAAATACTGGTAACGAGGACGATAAAGACATGCGCGACAAGCAGACTCTTCCTGTTTCAAAATGGCGTCCCGTCTTGCAGTGGGTATCGCCATTGAAAGTCTTTTAGAACACGAAGTCGAAGAGATTTCCAGAGATGGACAGGAGAAATACGTACCGTGAGTATACGGTTCTGAAAGAATTATTTTTTTCGAAGCTTTCAGGACGCTTAAATGATTAGATATGAGTGTTGATGGGTATTGCCTGATGAACTTGTACTAAAACCCGAAACATTGGAACGAAACCACCGACACCATCGAAACACCGGAATGAAACCAAAGGAACCATCGAAACACCGAAACGAAACCGCAACTTCAGAATACAGGGCCACGATTGCGTGACATGGAATTAGGTTAGAAGAAAAGCTTTGAAGAAGCATCCTAACCATTCATAATAGCTAACCTTAGACCTAAAAACTTTTCTTAAGGCCTAAGTAGGCCTAAGGTTAGCTGTTATGAATGTTTAGGATACTTTTCTTCTAAGCTAATTCCATGTCACACAATCGTGGCCCTGTATTCTGAAGTTTGCCACGAAACCAGTGAAACAACCGAAACAGCTATCGAAACAGCCATAGTGACCATGCAGATTGCGAGATTTTCTGAAATTCTTTCACTCGTGATGTAGTAAGTAAGTAAGTCACTGTAAGTAAAATTAGTTGTTTTGTTCAAAGTTGTTCCCCTCTACGCAATAATTTACAAATTCGTTAACATTCTTTCATCATAACTTTGCGCCTCGTATTTTTGTTTGTTGCCTTGGTCTTTGCACTGTTCGAACCTCGTTTTCACTTGGTCGCCATGTGCGCATCATTGCATGACATACATGTGTAGTTAAGAAAGGAAAAATAATGAAATGAAAGAATCTTCTGGTGTGCTGAGGGAATCTGCAAAGATTGTGAATAAAGAGCAACTGAAACAGGAAACTTAAGGAGACCATTCAAGAAACTATTTTAAGTGACAATCAGCCTGGAGGTCAAATTGTATACTGCAATCGAGTCTGTTTTGATGGTTTTGTTCAAGCTTTTATAGCTGTTTCATGTGTTCCGGTGATTTCGTTTGGTGTTTCGGTTGTTTCATTTCGATGGTTCCGGTGGTTTCGTTTCGGTGGTTTC
>NC_090894.1:14488560-14496060 GCF_036669925.1 Montipora capricornis | reverse complement strand
CCTGGACACCAGTTTTTGTTCCTACAATGCTTTCCATTGGACGAGAAACAGTTACACTTCAGCAAATGACGTAACTGATAAGAAACTAAGGGCGCGTTCGATTGACTGTATTCCGGAATAGGATTACATGGAATACAAGTTAGAAATCCTTCGTTTTTACGGAGATTCACATTAAAAATGTCGAACACCTGCTAAAGTGCTATTTTAAACATATCTTTATTATCCTTGTTGCTTCAAAACGCCAGACATACCGTTTTGAATTCATCACTTCACGTATTCTTATTCCGGAATGCGGTGAATCAAACGCACTTTAAGTCAATGATCGAGGGAATGGATCGCGCTCCAAAGGTGTTACAATTTTGCTCCATTATCACCAAATTGAAACAAAATTCATGATGAGAAACAAAACAATTTTTTATCGCTTTATTTATTTTACCAAAAGTTGTGGGAAAATCCCAACTGCTAACCCTTTTATTTCAACGGTGAAAGCTGGTTGCAAATTGATGACTCCTCCATGTAATTTAATCACAAAGGGCAAAAATTTAGTCACAAATGCGTTTGTATTGGTTGCAATTTCGATTACTGATTTACCGAAAGCATGTAAATACATTGGACGGGTCTAATTATTAGTTTTATAACTTGTTTAAGTTTTCGCATAATCGGGTGTAATTTCCGCATAATCAACGCATGTTTCCGTATAATATGGCCAAAAATTTCCCCATAATCTTTAATTTTTTCCGCATCCTATCAGAAGCCATGATATTATGATTTGTTTTTCTTAACTTTTTTTGTGAGTGTCTTAGTGGTTGGTGTTTTTTATTCTGGACATTTCATCAGTAGCTATGAATTATGATAAACAGTCCGAATATTACACAGCTGTTTGGGGATACAACTTTTATCTTCTCATGCTAATAGTACCTCTCACATGTTTGCTGCACTCACTCATGAGGGATACTATCAACACCTGAAGATAAAATTTGTATTCCCTTGCAGCCATGAAATATCTTCTTTATATATTTAATAATCTTTTTTGTACACTTAACCCATTGACTCAGGTGCCCTAGGACACTCCCAGTTGACAAATAAAATTGTCTGGCATTAGACAGAGTAAAATCTTTCCAGTCTCACTCCCTGAAGTCAATAGGGAGCTTTAGCAACAACGACGGAACAGCAACGAGAACGTCACCTCAAAACATAAATTTGCGTTATTGTAATCACTTCGCGACTAGTCCAAGCTCTTAAACATGACAATGGTGTGGCAGTCCCTCAAGAATGAAACCGATATGAATCACGCTTAGTTTAGGGGAGAAAATGAACATTTATCTCTAAGTGCTGATGTCCTCAACAAAACCTCAAATTTGGCTATTTCATGTTGTTGTTTTGCTGACGACGGCAAAGAAAGGGACAAAAATGAAAAACGCACGTGCAAAGTGTGCAAAGCTATTGTTTTTTCTCACTAAATATGCAAATTTGTGACGTTCTCGTTGCCGTCGCCGTTGCTAAATCTCCCTAATGGGTTAAATGGACAAACCCCATGTAGGTACATTGTACAACAATAAATTAAGATGTAAGTCTGCATCAAATAAAGCAAACAAGTTAGGAAGTTTAACAGTAAGACTTCGAGTCTACTTGAATAAGGACTGTATACTGTAGGCCCAATCTCACAACTGTTGCTGTTAGCACTGTTGGATTAGAGACCTTTAGCACCAACATTTTCGGGATAATACTGCAAACCGCAAACCCAATAGATAGCAAGCAGACGTAACAACATGACTGATATGGTAAAACAGGAGGTCTGATTGATCTCTGGCTATAAGATGCTGCCCTAATAAAACAATTATTATTCCATTCGCCCTTGTTGGATACGAAATTGGTAAAAGCCAACTTGGCACTACACTCCTTGTTGGCTATTTACCAGTTATTCGTATCCAACACAGGCTCATGGAATAATTGCTAATTACTCACCCCTCATTATTTAAAGCTGGTTATTGGCTAATCTTCATGCAATGGGTTTTCTTAAGAGTTTGGCAAAGGCTGCAGACATTCTCCTGCGAGGAGGTCAGAGAATGGAAGATGCTGTGAAGGAAAGAACAGATCACAGCATGGGGCAGGGAAGTAATGCAAAGGACTTCCATTCTGAACTTAGGATGCTGCGAAAGAGATGGAGGTTAAAAAGAACAGGAACCTCCATAATGGGCGATTTGACATATCGATCCGGTAAGTAGGGACTCAAATTTCGTGGTGCTCTTTGAATAACATTGTATATGTATATGTATCTATTTGTTTAATTATGTTTAAATTCAGTGATGTTGGGAGTAATCTGTGATAGTTATTTGTTGTTGACACAAATCATAAATAATTATTTCTTTGAGATGTAGAAATTTGGTCTTTAAAAAATATACGAAGGGTACCAAAAAAATGTTTTTATAATATACTCATACAGAACTCTGTGAAAATTTGTTCCAGAGAAGTCTTTGAAGCCAACTTGTCCAAAAGGCATATTATTTTACAAGATGGTGCACTCAACTTTTATTTGCCTGTTCTCTTCAGTTGGTTCACAGTTTCGAAATCCTGGATTATTTGAAGTCACTCAAGCAACCAAAGCTGAGGACAGTACTGAGCAGTCTCTTGCCACAGCTAACAGAGCACTGGAAGTGACAGTTGGAAGTGACCTTGAAGGAACGGCAGAAGTCAGAGTTGCCATAGTTACATCGGGAGAAGAGATAGAAACTGCCACTCTGAAAGGTAGGGATTCAGTTTCAGTGTAGTGTGACAGTAAGTAGTCCTGTTTATTCAAGCTCTTTAAGATTGATATGATGAACTTTACTAAGTCTCAAGATTTTGTAGACACAAGTTCACAACACTGTAACTGGGGAGACTGCAATAGCATTGAAATCAAATTAAAGGAGGTCAAATCCAATTCTGGAGGGGAAAACCAGAGTTGCTTACAATAACCTCTAGCAGCAGAACAGGGAACCAACAATTAAATAATTTATAGTGTGGTCTTTTTCATGACTTCAAATCTGTCCATTTTAAACCCTGGAAACATTGATGCAGAAAGTGATTACGCTCACCATCGCCCCAGTCCTAATCCTCAATAATGATTTATTTATTATGTGATGTTATTTTTATAGGTAGTTACAACAACAATTTTTTAACAGCGCTTCCATTGTGGCAACAGAAACTGGAGTCTGCACAGTCCAACTTGTTTTGCAAAGAACTTTTTGTTCAGGTGCGACAACATAAATAATTATTATTTTCCTTATAGATAATGAGTAGCAAAATCCTATATGAAGCCAACCTTGTCAAGACAAGAAATTAATAACAAATTAATAATAAATTAATATTTGGCTGATTTTTTCTTCAAAGTTAAGTGATATATCCTATTCCTGTGAATCAAGAAGTCCTCAGTTTAAATCCTCCTTGATGCACTTTTAAGAGTCTATCGCTTGGAACAAAGATTGGGTATCAATCACATGACTTCAATGTCATTCTGTATATAATCATTTCCCAATTATTGAGGAATGAAAATTTGCTCACCCATGCACAGGAAAGTGTGACCTGAAGAAACAAATATTAACAATAAGAAATAGTCAAGAGTAAGACTGTACATGTACTTTCCTCCTTTGCTTTTTGCTTGTTTTAATGCCAGCTCTCACAAGAAGCATATAACATGAAAGGGAACCAACCACATTTTGTGATGGCAAATGAAATCAGAGCTGAGGTTGGTTTAAATTATTATGTGACACATTACAGTATGTACCTTTTAGTAAATGAGCAGGAGTGTATTATCAGGTTTAAAACCATGAGGCAAGGGTGAGTGATTTAATAGACCCCAAAAAAAAATGACATGCAGGTTTATTGAATGGCTTAAAAAACTTTCCACAAAAAGCATGGCCCTCTGGAGTCCAGAAAATGGTGCAAAATGTGAGAGGAAGATATTTTTTCCTTGTTATCATTATAATAAAATACGAATGCTTGTTTATCAGGTTTTTCCAGGTACAGATCTTTGCATAACTTACCATTCCAGGAAAAATGGTTCTGACGAGCAACCCCCAAAGGTACATGATAAGAACAAAATGTAATTTATTTTAGGCGAGTTCCCTTTACAAGACCACAAGACCAGGAACCTCTATTTCCTATTCTTTGCGACAAGTGTGTGGTCCCTTGAAATTCCCCTGAATCTGTGAACAAGTTATGTGAGATGAGGTCTACATTTTCTAGCTCTATAGCATTCATAACTGTGAGGATCATAGCTTCACTTGATTTCATATCCACAGTCCACATAAATTATGATCCATTTCGTATATCATTTCATCGTTGATTCATTCAACATGGGAACATTTGAACCCACAGATGACCAGCTCCCTAAGTCAGTGGCTTCATAGCTCCGTTGGTTAGAGCGTCGTACCGGTATTGTGAGGTCACCGGTTCAAACCCCATTGAAGTCCTGAATTTTTCAGGCTTCTTTATACAATTGCAAAAATTGCGTTCATAACTGCGAGGATCATAGTTTCACTTGATTTCATATCCGCAGTTCAAATAGGATCCATTTCATATGTTATTTCATCATCTATATATTTTGTAACACCAAAATCTTTGTCATGGTGGTTAATTTGCCTTTAGTGAGGTTTTTTGTACTGGTTGTTGTAAAAAGAATACCGTAGTAATTACCAGAGTTTTTTCCAGATACAAGGCGCACTCGGTTATAAGACGTACCTCTAATTGACTTTCAAACTTGATGGCATTTATGCCACAAACTAAAAAACTCATCAAAATACTTGGTTATAAGACGCATCTCAAACAGAGGAATTTGGTTCAACCCATTGCTAGTTATGTTGTCCCAACTGAAGATTGTAGTGTAAGTCAAGAACAATGGCAGAAGGAAATTCAACCAGAATTTAGAGAAAAAGAACTTTTAGTCCTGCTGTTATTAGTACTTTCTTGTGGGTGTTTTTGTTGTACAACACTAAGAATTAAAGGCTATCATCACGAACATTGGTGTGAAGCCACCATTTGGAATCGCAGTAAGAGGAAGACTGGGACGAGTTTAATGTACAAGATGGTGGCAAAGGATTGAAGAACCATCTCTGTAGGAGTTTTGTTGCAAGAAGATACTCGGCTACAAGACGCACCTTGAGTTTAGATCACCTTTGGGGCTAACAAGCAATTTCTTGGAGAAAAAAATGCTGTGCCTTAATTATAACCAAAAAAACTATGGTAGCCAATCTCAAAAATACCATACCAGTAATACTCTTTGTTTGTCCCTCCAAACTTTTGCATAAGCATTGTTTCCAGTTTCTCTTGGGACTTATAATGGTCCCAAGAGAAAATAAACACAATGCTTATGGAAAATTTTTGGAGGGACAAAATAAGAGTTTTATGGTATTTTTGATATTGTCTGTTTACTTCGACCAATCACTGGAGGTGCAGACAGCCAAATGAACCAATCCGAGTTCGTAGCAATTCCATGTACTTTATTGGTTTTCCTTCTCAGAGGTTGATAACTGACACAAATTTTTTGAACCAATCACCAAGCAAAGCAATTGCAATTGCATGATACTTTGGAAGGTTATTTGAAACTGCTCTATCAACTCATTTCAGAAATTAAACCCAATTTTCATTTTCCACTTTTCACCGACAATGCACCACAGTTCATTTACAAACTGATTCCTTCATCCCTCTATTATTATTATTATTATTATTATTATTATTATTATTACTATTATTATTATTGTTATTATTATAGAATGCAGTATAAACGTTCGTATGCTAGCTTAGCACTTAGCTCAATAGGGCGCAATTGCATAACCTAAAGGCTGTAAAAATAACCTGAATATATCTAAAAAGTTCGTATCTACATATATCGATCTCTATATAAGCGAATTAAAAGGTTAACTTCGATTCTTAAAAAGGTAGAAATGTGAAATGAATCTCTTCAGACCTATTAAAACAATAATATTAAAGCATCTAAGACGATCCTAAATAATTGTTCTGTTGTCTCTGACCGGAGTTAGTATCTGCTTATGTTAACACTTTGAAAGATCTCGCAATGTGCAGACTTTCAGACAAAACGACCTTCTGCATTTTCAACAATACTTCTTTGCCCCTTTTAACTCCTACAAGATTTCGGATGGTGTTCACAAGTTCCTCACTGTATCCTCCTAACACGTCCATTACGATGTTAAACTGTTTCACTTGATATCCAGGAAACTGCCTCTTCAATTCCAGTCGCAATGGAGCATACTTTTCCGTCTTCTCGCAGCTCTTCATCTCCCTGTTATTCATCCAAGGACAGCTCATCTCCAGCAAGATGACAGATTTTGCTGTGCTATCCACTATTCGGGCATCAATTCTGTTAGCTCTCACCGTCACATGATCTGCATAAACAGGGACATCCCAGAAGGCTTGCGCTCGGTCATTTTGATAGACAGGTTTAGGCTAGCTCAGTGAATACCATGGCGGTACACTGTCCATTAGGTCTAGGCTGTACAACATCTCAAAAAAATTACTTTGCCTTGCCGCATAAACGGCACATAATCTGGTTTGACCCCGTTCTTGTCTTCTTACTCTGGTACACTCGGGTGGGAAGTAACTGTTCGTACAGCTGAAACACGCCAGCGATAACATATGTCGGGCATGTCCTCCATTGCCACAGCCAACTAAAGCTATGGAATTGTCGGACATCCCCTGTACCAGAGCCTTCTTGTTCTTCTTCCCATCGAGAAGCTATCAACTTTCCCTGCCAAGCTTGGCCTGATACCTGATCTTTCAATTTCTTCTGCTGTGCGCTTCTTAGCTTCTGCTTGATGTTTGACTCTTTCAATACTTCACCTTCCTCCGTGCAGCACATTGGGGTAGGGTATGTAAGAGATAGCTCTAATCCAAGATCTCTACTAAACTTTGTCGCCTCCTTGATGAGTGAGCTATGGCCTAGCACACCTGAACGTTCTTCGAACTTCCGAACAAGCTCCATTGTCGGATCAGTGTTCTTGAACAGTTTAAGTGCGCCTTTGATCTTGATGGCCTTATACTCCTCCTCCACCGATCTCAGGCCTCGCCCGCCCTGATCCCGCGATAGATAGCACAATGCGGTTGAACCCAAAGGATGTTTACCACCATTGCTGACTACGATCTTGCGTGCTTCTCGGTCGATTTGTTGAAGGTCAGTGATTGGCAGGTGCTGGGTCCACATTAAATAACTCAGAACAGGCAGGGCATACTGGTTTGAAGCTACCACTCGATGGTAATCTGAAAGAGGGCTGGACCATATAACAGAGAGTCTCTTTAAATACTCCTCTGAGGCAACCTTAAAGGCCAATTGATCTTCTTGTCTCGATGTTTCCAGTACTCCAAGCAGTGGATTATTATTATTATTATTATGGACACTTATTGATATCGCGGTTTTACATGATCACTAGCATAGTGAGACTAGTCCTAGGCTATGCTATATAATTTATAAATATGAATGTTCAGTTAGACTATTCCTTTCAACGCTCT
>NC_090894.1:14471060-14483560 GCF_036669925.1 Montipora capricornis | reverse complement strand
AAAGGCATGCAGCCGGCGCAAAGCGCGGGAAATCGCGTTTTGACCTCTGATTGGCTTTGGGTGTGACACAAGACTTTTAATACTTTGAGTTCTCGAAGTACGCCAGATCAAAGCATAAGCGTACATGTAGTGACTAGGTTTCGATGCACTTTTAAAAATCGCTTTTTACATGCCATTATTCAAAACTAATCAAATAACCGTCGTTAGTAAGGCTTCTTTGTTTTACTACTTTTACAGGTGTGTAATCATCGCTTGTCAGCGGCCCAGTCGCTAGCGCAGAGCTTGGGCTGGCGCGTGATTCACTGTAGTCGTCACGTGGGGACGGGACCTAAAGAGCCGAAGGGTCACGTGGGAGGCCTGATGGTCAAATCTCCTAATGGCGCCAAGTAAGTAAACTTTCGTAATCAAGTAATGATGGGTTAGCCTATGACTCAACGCGTAAATCGTAATTGGCATCAGAGACGCCTGTCGCATCATTTTCCTTTTTTACGTTCGTGGCGAACTGGTTCCCTGGAAGGAAATTTGTACGTTTTTTCAATTCTCCAAATTGAAGCTACAAGTGAAACAGTTTAAAACAAATGCAAGTGTCTTAAAACGATCTGACCAACGGTTCGGTTCGGTCTTCCTCTTACAGCAATGCATGTGCAGCTGGTGTTCAGTTTCTGTTCTTCAGTAAGGTCACAGGTGAATTTTGTTGGTATCCACTCTTCTCTAAGAGGTTCTTTTTCAGGTGCTCTCGTTTTTTCCAAAACCAGCAAATGAACTGGTTTTATCAATTTTCATTGTACTTGTAAGGCGGCCAATTGTTTACTGCCCACGCGAAAAAGGTTCCTTTTAAAATTACCAATTTGACAGCCAGAAACAGCTTCAAATAACACTGTCTTTGGTTTTAGGTCCATTGCAGTACGCACTGGACCGTTCAGCGGTGTGTCAATTCTTGTCAGGCGCCCTGAGGTTCCTAGTGGTGTCGCGCCAGAGTTGCTGGGGGACATGAACTGGGGGAGCTTAGGTGGAGATTTCAAGGAGGTCCATTACTCCAAGATGCCTGGGAGAACCTTTGTACAAAAACTTTTTCTTTTGCTGGCTGTCGAAATGTACTGAATTTGTCAAAAATGTTTTCGAATTTTCACTACAGAAAACACTTGTAACATGGCTTAATTTAATGAAGGTGAATATTGTATATACATTATTTTGAACAACAAGTGGAAGTTAGTTTTTGTTGTTAGAATGTTTTCTATCCGCAAAGCAGTAGCTAAGGATGCTGAAAATCTCAGACCTCAGATGGACTTGAACCAATGACCCTGCGAATTCACTTGTCACATGTCACAATTGACCGGCCTCCAGATGGCAAAATAGTTCAGTCTGCAGAGCAGTATGATGAGAAATCACACGGTCATTGGTTCGACTGAGACCCGTTCATTCTCGAATTATTTTCATACTTCCTTGCTGATGTAATTTGAATGCGTGATTCGCTAGGCTTGTTGCGGTCTGAAACATGGGGCGCTCGATCTGATTCTTAGTCATAAAAAGTGTTTTTAAGGACAAATGGCCACGTTTTTTACCGGAAGTTGATTTGATTTGTTCGTGACAGTGAGGCACAAAACCTTGAACAAAGTCTCTTTTCCACCCTTGGACTTAAAGAGAGAGAGAGAGAGAGAGAGCCTGGGTATGACTGTAGAGCTTCAGTAATTACTAATATTTTTTTTTCACAAATTCAGTTCGAACTTTCAGCTACTTCCAGTAATTTATTCATTCCCATCGTGAGCTTTAGAACTTAATTTACAACTTTAAACATCAAAGACAATCTAGTCTTCAGCGAGCTTTTTAAGATCCTCGACCCATTCTTCAACCGGTCTTATTGACCTGCACTCGATGCGAACGCGATCTCCCATCTTTTTCATAATTGGTAGATCAAATGACAACCTGTCCACTTCCGCCGGATCGTCTACGCACACAACTGCCAGAACCTGTTTGGTAAGAAAGTAGAAATTACAGCAGTTAAAAAAAGACTCTGCTATGATGCGCGATTTTGCACTAAAAATTTCTATCGCAAAGGAATGTGTCATCGACATTTAATGATTAATGGCAACAATACCTTCCGTTCTGCTACCACTTTCCACAAGTCCAGTACGGTGCCTGATTTTTTTGCTTCCACAGCCGCCTTCGCTTCCTCGGCCCAGACCTTTAGTAGGTCCAGTTGTGTCATACCTGTAAAGCGAAATTAATTCATTTCTTTCTTCACTATTGTCGTGTTCTATCGTTATGAACCACAAATGATTTTCAAAAGCAACAGGTTAGCTTAGAAGGAGAACACGGTGGCTGAAACGAGTTTCAACAATTTCGAGGGAATGTCTTATTAGAAGGATTACTCTACAACACTGATTCATGTAACGTCAATATTATGGTATCAAATGAAATACCAATAAAGATGCTCTCGTTTGTGTGACATAATAGGTCACCATGGCAACAAATGAGCCATCTAAAAACACCCTGTATTTTGTCTTAACCCCGGGAGATTTTAATTGGGTGCGACATTGAGTTAGCCGGTTTGGTCTATAGCTCTACACATCTGAGCAATCAGATTGAATTACGTCATTCATGCATTATATGTGGGAAATTTATTCTAAAAATAGACTCTCTTCTGACCCTGCCGTGCAGCACTTATATTTGAACATACTTAACTGATTAGAGTGTAATGTGAAATGCTAAATATCTACCCCATATGAACCATGTGAGCGTTAGCCCTACTGATGGAAATGGGCCCACACAAGGACAGAGAAAAACTCTGGAATTGAACCCACGACCTTCGGGTTAGATCTCCGCTGCTCTACCGACTGAGCTACAAGGTCAGACGGGAGCAGGCCGTGGGAACTGAGGATGTTAAAGTCACGGCAATGAACATGTACAAGTACAATCAGTGGGCCATTTGCATCAGTAGGGCTAACGCTCACATGGTTCATATGGGGTAGATATTTAGCATTTCACATTACACTCTAATCAGTTAAGTCTCTTCTGACCCTGATGAGGACAAACCTGGTACCAGATTATTACTCTTGGGTGATGCACTCACGGGGTCACCGAGTTCGTTTTTGAGAAACAAAATGTCAAGGGTGATTTCTTCATGGCTCTGTTGTTCCCATGGTGACCAATTACGTCACATCAATGAGTGCGTCTTGTTAAGCAGTTATTTTTCACATAGTACCATAACTTTGTCGTTACGTGAATCAGTTGGGTAGATTCAATCCTTCCAAAAAGCAAAGTTTGTTGAAAGTGTTAAACTGGTTTGGACCACCTTTACGAGGGACTTTACCATCAGGAAACCAGGTCAAATTAATTCAGAGATAATGAAGTAATCATATCGTCTTGGCAAGAGGGCTTTAAGCGTAGCTAACTCGTCAAACACTGCATCAAATTAACGATTTCCTGAATGATATTCAGTGTGCGTGTGAGCTACTCTATCAATTGAATGCGACGAGACTTCGTGAAAAGAGTTGGTAAAACCGGAAGCTCTCCGATGAAACCCCTTGGGTAGGACGAAGCATACGTATGCCGGTAGAGTCTTGCAAGTGCATTAATCTTCCTTGGTAAAAAACGTTGTCTTACTCGAATCGTAATCCACAGTGAAAGTCAGCAGGTAGAACAAGCCTTTCTTAAGGTTTGCTTTCTGTTCCTCGAAATTTTCCTCGTTGCCAGACCTCTCACTGACATCGCAAGCGAACCCCTCGTACTGCCTCACGGGTGTAAACCGCGAGTGCATCTGATCTCCAAGAGCCTGGTGAAGAGGGAGGTCGGCGAAGCATGTGTCCAATACTGATGGAGATTCCACTGACATCACTGAAAGACAGCAGGCGCAGAAAAGCGACGGTTGTTAGGATGGTGATTTGTTAGCCTATTACATTAAGGATTTAAAGGTCAGGAGGACGTAATTTTCGCAACGCAAGCAACTGCGTCAAACTGAATGCACCTCAACCTCGTTCCCAGGGTTCTCTCCTACTCGTCCTCCGGTGGACGAGTAGGGGAGAACCCTGGGAACGAGGCTGAATGCACCCCTTTTAATTGCCGTTGCCTCTTAATAGGCGCCGCAGGACGCCCTCATTTGACGATTAAAATCGTCTGGCGTTAGAGCGTAAAATCTGTTTAGTCTCACTCACAGGAGTCAATGTCTTAAGGATTCCTTTCTCATCATTTATCTCGTGTCATAGTCCTAAGCTTGTTTTGTACACAAACTTCGGGAATCTAGCCTGCGAACAGGCTTCCCGGACCATGACGGCAAAAGAGGCCTTTTTCGACATATTAAAATTCAGCTTGAAAGAGAGACAAAGGAAAGAAAGTGGATGATATGTGAATATTTTTCAAATTCATTCCAACGTGTTTCGATTGTTTTTGTTCTCACTACCTCACTATCAAGCTGAGTATTTGAGCTTAAGCAGGCGCGTTTTTGAGACGAGGACGGCAACCGAAAATGAGCTGTTTTCCCTTTGACTTGTCTTCTCACAACTACATTTAAATTGCTAAGTACCTTTGCTCCATTAGAGATGATTCGTGTCCCGGCACACGAAATGTTCTCTTCCGGTTGCCGTCCGAGTCTGGTTAAGCTCCCTACTCGAGTGCCTGCAGCTGTGGCGTGTGGAACAGAGCCAACGAATTCAGACGAGCTTGAAATCTTGCGCAAATCTTTCTCAAGCACAGCCTGAGTACAGACAATGGGCCATCATAGTTCACAGAAAAATCGACATTGAACTCCCAAAGGAATAAATGACAGATTAAACTACGCAAATGTGCAACTGTTGTTTTTTTGGAACCCAAATTACAAAGCCAAAAACTTTCAATTTAGAGAATCACTCGACTCAAGGAATACTCATGTTTTCTCGTTTAATGGAAAAGTAATAAATGTACGTACCACCGAGAATATTTCTTTCTCCAGATGCCTGAAAAAAAGTAATATCATTAAAAGACCTGTTTAAGTTTGCTCTTCAATGAGCCAGTAATAGACCAATTCGGCTAACTCAATGTTGTACCCAATTCAAATCCTCTGGGAATAAAACGTTTTGTTCCAAGAATTTCCATATCATTTAAATGTGAATGCTTCATTGTCATGCAAATTCACCACACAAAGAATCTTAACCCCGAGAGATTTGAATTGGGTACAACATTGAGTTAGCCGAATTGGTCTATGCCGCTTTGCGCCGAAAAACCACCTGGGGCCCGTTTCTCGAAAGTCCCGAAACTTTACGGGCCATTTTCGGGTGTCACAATTCCCTTTGTATCTCAAGAACGGAGAGGACTTAAGTCGTCAAACTTCACAGTCATTTTTCTTTTTGTTATCTTGAAAACACGTTAACTGAGATCGGCTTTCTAAAACAAGCAGTTGGCACTTTCACAAATGGCTTTTCGGGCCCGAACTTTTCGGGTGTTTCGAGAAACAGGCCCCTTGCCCGAGTTGGAACTATCAACTGGAAAATTCAATTAGTTTTGCTAGTGTTTATCCGGTGGATTGCGTTATCCTCTAGTGATTCCACTTTGGCCTCTCTTTACCTCTGATTGGTTGAATATGGCGCAAAACGTTTAGGCCAATCAATACGCGTTAGTGATGCAATGTGAAATTCTTTCCACACCCAATTCGAAACCCACCTTGTTATGC
The DNA here is from genome assembly GCF_036669925.1 of Montipora capricornis. Taxonomy (NCBI): domain Eukaryota; kingdom Metazoa; phylum Cnidaria; class Anthozoa; order Scleractinia; family Acroporidae; genus Montipora; species Montipora capricornis. Next base: position 14,477,919 of record NC_090894.1, on the reverse strand, counting down.
GATTATCGGTCAGAGAGGTCAACAAACTCGTGGCACTAAAACTATGGAGAGAAATCCTCTTTTTTTCTGTTTTGCAAAACACTACTGATCCGGTTAAATCCGCGAATTCACATTCTCAGCTAAATCGGTTGTTCTGCTGGGCCAAAGGTTGGATATACGCTTTAGTTATAAAATGAAGATGAAAGATAAAACCTCTTGTAAAACTCTTACCTTCAGTTTCATAACAAGAGAACAGATCTTTACATGTCTTGCATCTTTGTAAATTTGCCAAAATATTCTGATGATTTATTTGATGAGATTAACGGTCAGATTAACATCATCGAACGGTCAGTCGCATATTTTACATGATTTCCTAAGGACTGGATAGCACAAGTGTTGCTAATATTTTAAAAAATACAACCACACTTTTGAATTTTAGGAACATGTTTCGATGTTTCAGACATCATCTTCAGCCATAGTGAATGTAACATTAAAGAGTTGTGTTCTCTATAATATTGTTGGTTCGTTTGAATTTTACGTACTTGTAACGAACATTTAATCTACAAAGAATCATTGTATTGATGTTACACTCACTATGGCTGAAGATGATGTTTGAAACATCGAAACATGTTCCGAAAATTCAAAAGTGTGGTTGTATTTTTTAAAATATTTCCTAAGGAGAATTTTATTTTGAATTCTAAGGAGAAAATCGATATCTGACGAAAAATAGTAAGTCTATCACTGAATTGAGCCTTCCTTTGTACAGTAAATTACCTCTTTTTGGTTTATGCATATTGGGTGTTCAGCTTGCTGTAAATGCAGGGAACTTTTTTCGGGTACATTAAGTCGCCTCTAAATATGTCTGCAACGACTAAATGTTTGTTCAATAAAAAATCGAAAGAAATCAGTTTAAAATGTAATTATCATTTTCGTTTATCGCCAGACGCTTACAGAATAACTAGCAATGAAGATTTAGTGAGTTGCGTTCAATTTCTGTGTTGTCATCGATGAGGTATTTCTTTGAACGTAGTTGTATATTTTGGGGAAAATCTCGTTGTACCCTCTTCTAGTAACTGTTTGGTAATGGTATCGCAATGCTTACAGGATAACTTATCCAATAATGCGAAACAAATGCCATAGATAAATCATCATTCTTTGAGAGGTTTTTTTGAAAAAAACCCTATCATTTTAATCCGATTTTCTTAAAGTTTGAGGTTTCATTCAACGGATCTTGCTACGAGCGCAGCATGCCGGAAATGTCGACTTGCAACCGCCCTAATAAAACTAGCATCAACCTTTTTTGACCTTCCCAAGCGTCTGTATTATCAATACGAAGGCTTAATTGTTATTCAGTACGTAACACATTCGTTTCCAGATTAACCATTCGGGCTGTCAAAAAATGTTGAAAGTGTACAGGATAGAAATTTGACACAAAAATATTTATTTTTTTAAAAATATTTTGATACTCATTGTTCACTTATCAGACTGAATGTCTTTGTACCATAGCTAACATTTCTTTTATATTTGCATGGTGCGATTTCCCGGCGTAAAGTTACAGTCCAAGAAGAAAAATTGTTGCACGCTTGGAACGTTTCCGCTCACGGTTTCGTAAAAATGCCCAAAATGATGCAAAACTTAACGTGACTACTGCAAAAAGTCGCGTACTTTCAAACAACAATGATCCCTCTATAAGCCAAAAAAATGTAACCACATTGCAAATAGGTTTAGCCAAAATCGCATATTCTTGTTGCATTGTGAGAATCAACGAAACAATGAAGTCTGAGATATCTGGCCGACTTACCTTGAAGGCGTATTTCATAAGACCTTTATCGTATAACTTGAAGGCGGCGCTAGCATGTCTTAGCCACAGCTTGTACAGTTCTTTCGAGGTCATTCCATGGTAATCTAGACTGGTCTCAAAGAAGTAAAGGAGAACCATTTCGAGTCTTCCTCGAACAAACGAGTTTCACGCACTTTGTGCAACAAAAGAAGTTGACCGCTTCCTCGCGGAGCGGAACTTTCAGATTGAGTGCCAGCTAAATGAGGTGACCTTTATGTTGTCAACTGTACCTACTGTGGTTCCGCTCAGAATATGTTATCAATATTCAAGCTCTTTATTAGACGGTGAAAAGAAAGACTCTTTTTACGAGGTGAAACCAATTAAGTTCCTTTCTTAAGTCTGATATCTGATTGGCTGAAAGAAAATGAATGAAATACTTTGTTTTAGACTTTTTGTTGGGAGCTTTTCAGATGTCAATTTATATTCGACTTTCAAAAATCTTTTCTGTTTCAGCTATAAACACAAATTACGAAATATGGAACTTTATTTCAAAACTAACTTTTCCAAGAACTTTTATGGCAATATAAAAATATCCAAACATATGCACATTTTCAAAAAAAGAACGCATTTAACGGATTAGTATGTTAGACTAAACATCAGTTGAAAAATACTTCTGACCTACTAGATTTAATAATCCGGATTAAGTATTTCTGATCTATTTACTGGTAGGAAAATTCCACCGCATTTTTCTATGGTTTTCCTCAAATTAGAATTTTTTCAGGGTTGGGATAAAGGAGCAGTACAGCAAAATAATAAAGAAATAAAATACTCGCTATCTTTCCTTTCAATCTCGCGTGGTATTTTCGCGGGGAAGTAATTTCAATGTTGTCGGACATACCTCTGATAACTTCAATTGAAACAGACAAATGTTTTGCCACTTGTACAAATTGTTCCATTAAATACTTACCATGTGGTTTTTCCCTAATGATTTAATGTTAATTGCGTTTCCTGCTTTTAGTGAATGATCAATTGTCTCATTCATACGCTCTGTGATAGGAAAGACAAGTGGTTTTTTTTCATTTTTTTTTTTTACAGGGTGCGACGAACTCCCTGACCGATTCAGGTTACGCTGCCCTTTTTCCTTGCCGGTGATCTGAAACGTCCGAATAAACTAAAAGAGGGTATAAATGTGCCAATTAAATCCTTGTTTTTTTAGCTAAAATTCGACTGTTGTTGGACAATTTAGCAAAGAAATGACAATTTAAGTCCAATGTTTCCACTTAAGATACGCACTTGTTTAAAACTAACAAAGCCGCATTAAAATCTTTCATATATTTATCTTGTTCGTCAAATTAACAAAATTTGTATTCCCTGTGCTATTTTATAAAATAATTAGGATAGCACTCTCATTGGCCAATAGCTGTGTTTAGATGAGAGTATGGAAACACAGCTGTGACATCACACGACTTTTGATTGGTTATGTACTGTCAGACACGCGTTTTGATTGGCTTTTCAGAAATATAAGCGTGTATTAAGAAAATCTGTTTCAACCAAGAATTTTCCTTCAACTCTTTCCTTTATTTGTCGAATTATCTTTGCGAAATATTTTATAAAAGCGATAGAGGATTTTTTTCCCTGTTTCCATAGCCTCATCTTAACACTCGGGGAAGTTGGGAGAATTCTCGACAGTTATGCAATCCCTCGTTTGCACAACTGTCTCGAATTCTCCCAGTCCCCCCTCGTGTTTAGATGAGGCTATGGAAACACGGAAAACGTCCTCTATTGCTTAAGTGGAACTCGATCGACAAAAATCATCGTTTTAAAGGCCCGGAAAACGGCTTTTTAAATCATGTCGAGAATCTCTCTGTTCGTGAAGAAAATAATTCAGCAAAAAATGGTATAAGAATCACACTTGTACCCTCAAGGCCGAGAGTGCTAGTTGGAAACATTAAATACACGGATGCCATCAAATTTCGCACCTACATGACCAGAAATACTGCGGCGAAAGCGCTCATTGACCAAAGGCACCGGAAGGAAACTCCACGTGATATTGTTTTGAAACAAAACTGAACTTTTTCCCACGACTTTAATAATATTTTTGGCAAATTGTATTAGGATTATTTTTCGTCATTTGGACAGAAACCTCCCAGCTACACAACTTCATCATCATCATCATCATCATCATCATTTTTATTTAGTAATGCAGGTTACAATATTGGCAGCCAACGAGGCTGATGTGGACCTACAATTACTAATAAAATGTGAAAGAATAAACGAAATAATTTATATAGAAAATCCTATGATGTTTAAGCATACAACTAACTATAATTAAGTTGGAAATAAATTCAGTGTCAAATTAATAAAATGGAGTTCATTAAAAAAACTTTGGCTGAAACTAGAAACTATGGTACAATGTAATAATACTCAAAAATATACAAAATTTCGGTCTTTCATAGCTATCATGGGTGCTTCGAATGAGAAGCTATTAATGTTTTGTGAGAGCCTACGTAAAATATTTTTAAAACTATCTTTTTAAACGTTTGCATTAAAATTTATCAACCTATCAATAAAGTTCCAGATTATTGGATCTCTGTATTGTGCTGATTCCTTTCCTACTTTGTACTTCACCCTCGGGATTTCAAACTGTAAACCACCTCTACGCGAAGGTCTGTTGTTTAACCTCAGATTAAAAGGGGAATGAATATAAGGCTTTGTCATTCAAAACATCGTGCATCAGGAGAAGGAGTCTTCTTTTATATATATAAGAAATTGGCAGCCAATTTTGGCTTTGCAGGGTTTTTATCCTGGTAGATAACTCGTGTGGCTCTCGCTTGAACAGGGTTTAAAGAGTCCACAATAGAAGAGCTACAGTTTCCCAACACCACAATACCATAAGTTAACGCTGGTAAAATGGATTGCAAGTACTAAATTTCCTCCAGCACTTTGACGGGACGTTTCTTCATTCTTCTTAATGCGCCCACTTTCTGTGCAAAAGATTTCTTCACATGGTCTACATGCGTTGCCCATGTAAGCCTGCTGTTAATAACTAATCTCAAACATGTAGTGTGATTCACAACGTTAATGATAAAATTAAACCAGGGCTCTGGTTTCTTCCAATGGCCGAACGGATCATTCGCCTGTGACGAACTTGGTAATTCGTCTGCGTATAGTCTTGACAGACGGAATAGACCAACTACCGTGACAACTACCGTGACAACTGAATTGTCGATGGCAGCTTTTGCTTTCATAAACAAAAACAACAATGATTTTGACCTCAATTGCGCCAAAGGCAGTAGTAACATTGGTCGAAAGCCCGTGAAAACGCGGTGTCCAGCAAAGGCAAACCTGATTGGCCAGTTCATTGATTGGCACCTGGAACCCCAGGTCTCTTTCATTCCCCACGAGTCTCTTTTCGAGTTCCGTCAGTTACTTGACTGCAACTTTTTCAGCCAGTACCGACTTTTTGAGTTCGCACGGTTTCTGTCACATCCCAACAGCTTCTTGTAGGTTTTACGAAATTCGACCGCGCGGAAACAATAAATCCACGGATTTAAGGCCGAATTGCTCAAAGCAACTGTCCTGGCCCAGTTATATGCTATACCAACGTTACTACCCGCATACGCAGAGCGAAGGTACATCATAGGAACCCAACTTATTGTGAAAACCAACACAACGATGGCTATTGTGACAGTCACGCGACGTTCGACGGCTTCTTCAGCGCGACTTCCTCTTGAAGATCGGAGGTTTTCAGTCTTCCGGGTGCATACTTTTATTATTATCATTGTGTAACAGGCAATGATAGTCACGTAGCAAAGGGCACCAGCGATGACCGTAAAATATGATGTGGCTTTCATGTTGATTGTTAAGCGCAACACACAATAAATTATGGGTGTTATCCAGGCAAAGAAAAGCGCAGTCTTGAATCTCACCATCGTTCGGATCTTCTTGAAGTCGAGAGGCCTGACAATGACCAAACAGCGATCAACACTGAGGAAACACAAGTGGAGAACTGATGCCGCGCACGACATATTACCGACAACACGGAATGTCTCAGATACTGGCTCGTTGCATTGGGACATTCCATTTTTTATCCGCACCCCCCCTATGGAAGGCATTTTTTTAAATGTCAAGAAGGACCCTGTCGGAATCTGGATTTTCTGCTCCAGTTTAGGGGGTCGGAATCGGGAGTCTTTGTTCTATACAAAAACGGGCCTGTCGGAATCAAGCTTCAGAGTAAAAGGGGCCTGTCGGAATCTAACTTCAGAGGTGAAAGGGACCTGTCGGAATCTGATTTCAGAGCAAAAGGGACCTGTCGGAAAAATGCCTTCCATAGGGGGGGTGCGGATAAAAAATGGAATGTCCCATTCTCCATTCATTTGTAACGCCAAAAACGCGACCAGAAAAGGCTGACCCAAGGCTGTAACCATGAGATCTGCCATAGCCATGCTCGCGAGCCAGTAGTTTGAAATGATTCGTAGACTTGAATTTGTGTAAACTGCTCCAACGACCAGAGCGTTTCCAATCGTTCCAATGACGATCGACAAAAGATTGATGGAAATCATTGCGATGATATGCGTCTGAGGAAGAAGACAAGCGTCGGAACTTGGTTCTGTGTCGTTTTTTGAATCGTTCATGGTCCTCCAATTGAACCTGAAATCAGTTCTATTTGAGTCTTCTATAGTCTTAAACAGTTCAACGGCATCGATCGAAACTGAAAGTGCAGCCAGCTGAATAACTGGATGACGTCATGAATCAGAGATTCGGAAAACGTGCGCGGCTTCGACTCCCTCAAAGTAACACTCGGATTTTTTTCGCAATGATTTTTTTTTTCGATTACCCCCTTTGAAAAGTTACGTATTTTCGTTCATTTACCGTGGTTTTAATATTTATTCTCTATTTTACCATAATTGCGCTAATGAACGAACCATTGCGACAATTTCAGTTCTATAGCCTATGGACACGTTTACCGACTGTAGTTCCGAAGTCTCTTAAAGGGGCTAGGTCATGCAATTTTGGGCAATTTCAGCACTGATAGAATGGTCATAGAATTGACTGAAATGTCAAAATAACTGTTCAAAACTATAGAAGAGCTCTAACAAA
>NC_090894.1:14441060-14466060 GCF_036669925.1 Montipora capricornis | reverse complement strand
ATTTAGCAAAATAATGTTGTTGTTGTTGTTGTTGAAAGAATGTCAACATTAAATGGCAAGGCAAGTGGCATTCCTTAAGTTAAAAAAACCCCTTGAGATCTTGACCTAAGCCCTGGCAAAAAAAAAAAATTGTGGCTGCTGTTTACGAAGGCAAGGTGCCAGGAGTTATATTTTGCAGCCAAACAGAAAGAGACATCTTGAAGCTATTTTCAGCTCTATTAGCTTTTCCATCACTGAGCAATACTGTTGGCTTCGGACATGTGATGTTTCTGCAAATGCATTTGTAAGATGTGCAAAGTACTTTAGCCATTACTGAAATGAACTGGAAAGTCGATAGCCCGGGGTATTGAAGGTTTTCGCGGGAGAGTTGAGTCATTCTAGGTCGGTCCGTCTCTTTGGCCACATCTCAAGGGTGGTTTTTTAGTGGTTTTTCGTATCTCGCGTTATGTACTCAGTAAGTAAACTTTTCACATTGATTGTCTCGTGTGAGGGTGGCGTGACGCCCCCAGCGTTACAATGCGTGATGAACAAACTCCCTTGGACTTCTGGGTAAGACACGTTCATTTGAGTTGTGAGCAGGTCTGTTATTTCGATGGAAACTCTTACAAGACCTTTAATTGTTTGTATACCCGGCTTTCATTTTCCCCCGGCAATTCAACAAAAATTTGACGAAGGCGTCAAAGATTTTGACCTTATAGTTGCTGATCCACGAGACATCACGGAGGAGGCTGCCCAAGCAGTCGAAGGCTTGGTATGTTACCCAGCAAAACGTTATCATCTGGACGGAAAAGTAATGGACTTATTTCCAAATCTCAAAGTAATAAGTAGCGCTAGTGTTGGTGTTGATCATATTGATGTTGTGGCGGCCAGTGAACGCGGGATCGCGGTCGGAAATACACCGGGTGTTGTATCGGATGCTACAGCAGACATGGCGTTTGCGTTATTGATGGCGTCTGCCAGAAATGTGGTAGAAGGGGACAGAATTTCAAAATGTCCAGATACCAAAAAGGTACGTAGTATTTCAAATTTTTGGCCAGAATTCAATTTTCGTTTTCTTTAGGTTTGCGTTACATACTAGCGCCAAGCCACCGTTACGTGACGTACGTCATAACAGTCAAACCACGTGCCAAAGAACTCCGGTATTCCTGTATTCCTGGTGCACCTCTCCTAAGAAAAATCCAGGATCCGCCCCTGAATTTTTTCCCTCGCCTCGGGGGAGTTAACAGACAAATGTATGGAAAGTTAAATACATGATTATGCATGCTATTTTTTCAGCCATTTCAAACACAGGCCATCTTTCAAATTTTCACTTTTCTATTTCATGTTTTTCTTTTACTTCGTAATCCTTGAAGACGCTGTAAATCAACTTGAGACTAACCTCAAGGCTTTTAGTATTACATTACCATAGTAATAAGAAATAATTAATGATATTAAAAGCTTGACGTGAAAGTAAATAGCAATAAATAAGTAACTAAAGATATCAATAAAGGGCAAAATTACTGAGCGCTGATTGGCTGAGACAGAGGGCATTTTGTCTTAATCGAGGGCATTTTTGGTAATCAAGAGTAATTTTGCCCTTTATTGATAAACAAGTAATCCCATGAGTCCTCGTATTATTAAGGATTAATTGCACTTGTGTTTTTTCCAAATTTTCCAAATTGCCCTCGTCGCTTCGTGACGCGGGCAATTTTGGAAAATTTCCAAAACACTCGTGCAATTAATCCTTAATAGTACTCGGCCTCCAGTGATTACCTATACAAAACAAACCTGGAAGTCATTTTTTTGCTTCTTCACTGATGGCAAGCAACACAAAGCGCACGAACTTTACATGATTTCCCTCTGAAATCATGCACTGCGGTCATACATGACATGATAACTCGTGACCTTGAGTGACCTTGACATGATAACTGTATAATCTGCAGTTATGACGTCACAGGCGCTGATCTCGAAAATTCACTGTACGCTTTCAGCCAATCAGAAAAGAGATAGTGAGTTCAATGTATAATGTTATGTTATTTGACATCTCTTCAATGACCCTTAAAGGCCCGGTTTCACCCACATGCTTTGCAGGCGTTTATTATTGTTTTGAAATGCCAAGGCCATTTGTGATTGGCTGTTACCAGATCATGGGGTTTCCCTGAATTTCTCGTGTTGCGGCAATTTACTGTGGAAGCGGCAAGTTATTGTCAAATATCGCGTTAGGTTTTCGAAGTCAAAATCTTCATTTAGTCGGTTGTGGCGAGCTATCAGGAATACCAAAGTGTTAATTTTTATGGCTCAGGAATTGCAGACGTGAAGGAGGACGATGAAGGAAAAATAGACATCACTACCGAGGTGAGATATTTCGATTTTTCAATGCGAAGCACGCGCGCCAGTAATTTTACATTTCGCTAAAACTAGCTCCTGTTAATATGTATTCAATCCATTTCAGGAACCAGGAAACGCAGAAAATACAAGGATAACCTGTTCATGTTCAGGGAAATGCGCAAAAAAGCGGGGAAGAGGATTATGTCCTTGCAAAGAATCAAACCTTCATTGTGCAGAAGCTTGCAAATGCAACAGATCGAAGTGTACGAATCAGGTAATGATAAATCTATACACGATCAAAACCAGTAATTCTTTAAGCGACTTCTCCGAAACATCGCTCATGTTATTCACTATACAGGTGGCAGCGACCGTGGTCACTCAAAGAAGACAGGAAAATGTCATTCCGGATGGCGCCGATCGCTTCGAGGCAGACGTCGAGCAATCTTCTACAGCGATTCAGGTAAACCTTCATTAAAAGTTGTTTCTTTTCCTTCTTTGATCATGGTTTAGTTTGGATGGATTGTTCATGACCATGATGGACTGTAGCCCCTTTTATCTGAAGCTTAATTCTACAATCCCAGTTGCACTATACACAACCAGAATACTTGGAGTTTATATCAGACATGTGTTTTATGTAAACATGGCGCGTCTGTCTTGCAACTCTTTAGTGTGGAGTGATTCTGAATTCAAAGTAATTTGCTCCCAGAGAAAATATAAAATTATGTTACATTGGCAATAATTACAAAAATAGTAGTTATAAAAGAAAGCTCAGAGGTTCACACATTTTCATAGTCCTTGTTTAATTTATTTTCAATCTATATGCTTATAGGAATTCATTCAAGGACTGGATGAGTCTGCCAAGGATAGCCTGCTGGTTAGATTATTGAGTATGGGCAGGGGCAGTTTAGATTTTGCTAAACAACTGGTTGCGGAGAACTTACCTGAGGAACCTTCACCCCCGAGTGACCTTCCATGGTGTCAATGTCGTGTCTGCGTTCCCATGGAAACTGAACAGGAAAATGTTTGCTGTAAGAAGCGACAATGTATCACTTCTTATAGAACATTCAACAATATTTGTCTCGACAGAGATATTCTTGAGGTGTGCATCAAAGCACGGTGTGACATTAGGGCAGATGAGTTCAATTTCTCAATGGAAAGTTTCCGCAAAGCAACTTATCGCCAGTTTGCTCTATGGAAGTATGGCAAGTTGGGTAGGGGAAACAGGCGTGTCCTACCTGCCTGTGTAGTAAGGTTGATTCGACAGGCTTACCCTTCTGCTGATGGCAGATACATGGGATTTAGAAACAACTAAGCCACAAAAAACTGTCAATCAGTCATATCCAACTAACCTTTAGGGAGCTGGTCAAAACTGATTTACACAGACAGGACCCACCACTCCACTGAAAGACTTAGTGTCACTTCTAAACCCCCCACCCCCCCTTCTGCCCCCTTCTGCCCCCGTTCCTTCGTGAACTGTTTTTGTGCAGTTTACCTGAATAATATGTAAACTTCATATGCACACAAACAATGAAGGTCCCCTGTCAAATTTTCAAGCTAATAACATGTACTCCATCGGGCTCAAAAGATTGGTTGTGTGAAACTTCCCCGCTTAGTCTAGGTGGGTCCTCCTCGAGTTCACTTGTTTTGACCAGTTCCCTTAGTTTCAATTTGATCAACATCTGTAATTATTATTTTTTGGCAGTGGCTTGGATAAACTACTACCCTTTACATCGTAAATATTTTCACATCGGCTTAGAACTTGTAATATGGTTGTTGCCTCGCCTGAGTGTTAATAAAATGAAAAATATAAACATTGTATCAACAGGTTTGCTACTCATCAGTAGCTGAAAAATTCCCTGAATGTTCCCTGACTTCTGGGCAATTTTCACCGACCTGAAATTAGCTAGCTGAATAATAAAAAAAAACTCGAAACTGCTCAAACCTGATCAAAACTGCTATTCCTGCAAATGTCATTCAAATTGATCAGTTTTAATAATGCTTTTCTGCCAGAAAATGTAATCCCCTCACTTTTCACTGACTATTACAAACTTCTAAGATCTTCCCTGAACTTGAATTTTTTTTATTTTTGTCTGTTTTTCCCTGACATTTCCATGACCATGGCAACCCTGGTATATAATAAAAAGAAAGAACATAAAGCTGACAATTGGAGATTAACTTTATTCACATCATTTCACATACTTTGCCAAAAAAATTACTTCTACAAATTAAATGGCTGTCCATCGGGCATACCACGAGCTGGTGTAGAACACAAAGGAATCAAGTCTGCATGAAACACAAAATAAGCAAAATAAATGAACTAGATAAATAACAGAATATGCATGAGCCCTTTCAAAACATCAACATTTCTAGTTATTGGAAAATGAAAGAAAAAGAATGACAAGAGGACATTCAATGAACAGATTTATCGATTCAACGTATTGCTGGGATATACACATAGAATACATGTATACACGTCAATATACACAGTCTGTCAACTTATGGGCTTACCTACATCTTGAGTTGTTGAAACCTGAAATGAACGATCACCACTGGCCACAGGATCCCTGACATCTCTGAAAGGAAAATAGAAAATAAAAATTCTAATAAGGTTCTGTCTCCAGATTAGAGGTATTCGCTCAAGCCTATCGCTCGCTCGCTCAAACGAAAGAACATGCCAAGAAACGAATGACAGAAAAATACCTTCCATGACTTCGATGCAGGAGAACTTCTGCAAACTCACTGTTAATAAGCTTTCCGTGGCTTTCCTTTCGTTCTTGCCAGAGATTAAACACGGATTCGCGAAGACGAATGTACTTTGCTGTCCCAGGTAAACGAGGTCTTCCAACACGAGCACTTCGTTCCCTCTCCGCCATTGCCGATCACAACATCTACATGCTACTATAAACTATCGAAATGAAAGACTAATCGGGAACACGAACCGAAATAACAACAAAAAGATAAACTACGATAACAGAGGTACTTATTTATACTTTTTTGAGAATCTAGAATAGGTAAATAATAGTGGATTGAAACGGATTTCAAGGCGAATCTACTTTTCCATCATTTTCAACTGCAAGAAATCAATTAGAGATGCACGGGGCGCGCAATGCATTGATGGTGAAACCGGGCCTTTAAAGGCCCACTTTCAACCAACAGGCTTTTCGACCATTTGTTTTTGTTATGGAAATCCTCATTACTTATTGTGACGATCTGATTGGATGAATTTCAGCTTAGGCAGGATCTTCTTCTTCATACATGAAAATAATTTTGTTCTACGGCACGCAATGCCTGTGAACATTTGGCACTAACTTGACTTGTGGGCTAACATGGGTATAATAGGACATTTGCATGATGATGTCATTTGATTACAAGTACCAGAATCCTACAAGTTTTGCTTGTCTTGTGCTAATTAGAGCTACTGCTATTTTTACTCCATTGGGAATACAAAATCTAAATAAGAAAAGGAAAACATACTGAATTCTGGTAGTTGTATTCAAATGACGCTATTGTGAAAGTTGCCTATTAGTCATAGTCAATGAAATAATGTGTACTTTTGAAGTACAGGTAATAGATGAAAGAGAGATTTTCTTAACACTTGTAAGTCTTAAGAATTTGCTCAATTGTGCATTGAACACTTAGCACGTCAGGTCATCTTATTCATTGTTTTCTATCCTTTAACATCAATAACAGTTACCTCACTTGTTTGGCTCTGAGGTTTGTGGATCCACAATTGGAATTGTTGGAATGGGAAGGATTGGGAGTGCCATAGCCAAGAGAGCTAAAGGCTTTGACATGACAGTTCTCTATCATAACAGGAAACGGCGGGATGTTGATGAGGAGCAATTTGGTGAGGAACATTATTGAAATATCTTTTTCACACAATTCAGTTTTCTAGTGGATGTTTTTTGAGAGAGATATGATTAAAAATATCGCAAAAAACATCAAGTGTATTAAGGTCAAGGAAATAGACCAGAGTTGATAGAGTAAGTATGTCATATATTGCAGCATCCATTGCAGAAAAGTACATTAAATGGAACAGTGCAGAGTCTTTTGGTACATTTATGACGTAGATCATGATCTTTCAAGATATTAGTCACTTTTTGCAAGAATTTTCATGTGTCTTGATTTAAGTTTTTTCTGGAAAGAACTTTTTTTAAAAATAACAGAAACCTCATGCAAACAAGTTCCATAGACTGTAATTAAGTCCAATTTAGAGGAATGACTTTTTCACCCTTACATGTAACATGGCTTGTGCATCGTTCGACAGCTGTTATAAATGGCCATTATAAACTTGTTCCCTGGCTTTCACCATCACAAAAGCAGTACAATTTTTCTCTCCTTTTTTATATCAAAGCATCAAAGTGAATTATAAAGTCAACTCCAACCCATTACTATTGTGGGAGCCACGCCCATGGGTGATAGCCTGTGGACATTTGGGAACAGTATTCCTGGTTTTTGCTCACTTACTATTGGAAAAGCTGGTTCCTATTGATACATTGATATCGTACCACAACAAACTGTTAAAGTGCTACTATGACGAAATTTACATCTTTCCTATCTAAGCCATTTAAAGACATACACATGTAGCCTGTACGAGAAGAAAAATGGTGTTTACTATTTTCAAGTATCTCTTTTTGTTCCAAAGATATCCAAGTTTTCGTAATATGCAAATTAGCGAAGTGATGACGTCTTAAACTCAACTGAATTATGATCATATATCAGTTCTGTTACCATGGCAACATTCTGGGCTCCCTGATATTAAAGGCTTTGCTGGCCACCTTTGGCGTTCTATTTTGTTTGGCAACGGTACATCATCTGCATGATCCTGCAAGCATATAAATACGTTAGGTCGAGTTGCTGCCTTTCTCCATGTTTTTCTAGCTTAGGGACCGTTCATTTTTTATGAGAAAGGGGGGCTGGTGGGATTTGGGCGGGGGGGGCACCAAAAAAAAATTGGCTTGATGGGGGTTCCCAGCCGAAAAAAAATGAAGGAAAAGGGGGGGGGGTTGGACGAAAAAATTAGATTAAAAATAGGATAAGAGATTTTACAAATTGAGGAAAAAATTGACCTCTTTTATTTATAGCAAATATACTAAAACATTTCCAGGGTATTCAAGAAAGCTTCTCAACAGCTTTTTATATATTTTATAATAACAGTGAACGTACCATAATAACAGTCTTGAATAGTAACAACTTTCTTTTCATTCATAAAATGTTGTTGTCAAGTGCATATTAAACAAAGACCAGTAATTTGAGTCCTGTAATTGGAACTGACCGCGTTACGAAGGCTTTTTCTGAGAAATTTAATGGGAGGGGCATGAAAGTACTAAAAGCAGTGAGGGAGAGGAAACTGATGATGACTACAAGAGTGATGCCCCTGACTCTGAAGACGACTCAAATGATGTCGTTCTTGCTTTTATCGCCTCAGATGAGGAATACGCAGACGAGCGGCCAGCTACAACACGCTCAGGACGAGCTGTAACAAGAAGAGCAGAAATTGACTTTTCATTCTTTTGAGTGATTTGTTAAAAGCAGCTTTCTAGCTTTCAGGTTTCTTTCAATAAATTATGTGAAATGTAACAAAACGAAACTTTAATGCTGCAGTAACTTTTAACACCATATGTATTTTTTATTCAAGGGGGGGGGGGCCTTCCAAAAAATTACTCTGATGAGGGGGGGCCAGGAGAAAAAAAATCGGAAATTGGGGGGGGGGGGGGTGAAACAATTTTCAAATTACACTCCTCCAAATTCCACCAGCCCCCCCCTACCCCATAAAAAATGAACGGTCCCTTATGATCACCAAAATATGATCACCAAAAATATTGAATCAGGTTGAAGGAAACTGGAGAAAGAGTGAGTTGCCATGGGGTCCAAGTTCTTTACAGCCGAAGGTGTGTTGCCTGTATAACTATTCGCCTAACAAGTTTACGTGATTTTATATTGTGTTGAGTGAATGACGTCATCAGTAATCTCATTTGCATATTTTACACATTTTTCAAATTTAAATATCTCTGGAACCAATGCAGATGTTTCCAAACGGTAGACCGGGTTTTTTTTATCTTTCCTGGAATTCTATATGATAAACCTAAAAATTCAAGGGATAAAAATTTGATCATAGTAGCATTTTAAGTGATAAAGTGTTGTAGTGCCAATCCTTCTAATAAGAACGTTTCTTTCAAGTGTTGAAACTGGTTTGAGCCACCATAAATAAAGTTCATCATTATTTTTTAAGAACTATTAACAACGTAAACCAGATAGAGTAATTGTAATACGATAGCGCGAAGTTAATTATGAAGTGACGTGTTCTTTGACGTATTTCTGGAAGTTCTTCATTTAGGAAGTTTAAGATCTACGACGCGACGGCAACGAAAACGTCACAATGTTTGCATATTTAATGAGCAAAAACAATAGCTTTGCACGCTCCGCACGTGCATTTTTTATTTTTGTACATTTCTTTCACGTTTTCGGCAAATCTGCGACGTAAAATGACCAATCCTCAAGTTTGATGGAATACGGAGAACGTGAACACAAGGCAGCGAATTTGAATTTTCTGTCGTAGCTTCAACACCGCACCTCGTAATTCAGTTCCTGGAACGTTACAATACGATACAATACAATACAATACAATACATACTTAATTGACCGCTCCCCATAGGGGCTTTTCAGGGCCAATGAAACAATCAACGAAACAACAGAACACAACAACAACAACTGTTAAGAATCCCAACTGGCCGGAGGCAAACCAGTTGGCTATTTACAAAAGCAGCTGGGAAGTGCAGCTGGGAAGTGACCAGCTCCCAACGTCAGTGGCTTCATAGCTCAGTTGGTTAGAGCATCGCACCGGTATCGCGAGGTCGCGGGTTCAAATCTCGTTGAAGTCCTGAAAAATTTTCAGGCTTCTCGACGCAATAGAAATTTGTGCTCATCACTGCGAGACAACATGGTTTCATTTGATTTCATACCCGCTCACTCATAATTGCTTATCACGGGAAGTTGTGAACTCAGAGGTGACCAGCTCCCAACGTCAGTGGCTTCATAGCTCAGTTGTTCAGAGCATCGCACCGGTATCGCTCATCACTGCGAGGCAACATGGTTTCATTTGATTTCATACCCGCAGTGCAATATATGATGTATTTCATATATATCTTTCACTCATAATTACTTATCACGGGAAGTTGTGAACTCAGAAGTGACCAGCTCCCAACGTCAGTGGCTTCATAGCTCAGTTGGTTAGAGGATCGCACCGGCATCGCGAGGTCGCGGGTTCAAATCCCGTTGAAGTCCTGAAAATTTTTCAGGCTTCTCGACGCAATAGAAATTTGCGCTCATCACTGCGAGACAACATGGTTTCATTTGATAACACACTCTCTTTGTTGTTGTGTTACACAGGTGCCCAGTACTGCAGTACTCTAGCAGAACTGCTGTCTCGGTCTGACTTTGTGGTTCTTTCCACTCCTCTGACACATGAAACAAAACACATGATAACAGCTAAGGAACTATCGATGATGAAGCCAACCGCAACACTGGTCAATATTTCACGTGGGGGACTTGTCAACCACGCTGACTTGACAAATGCACTACAGAACGGAGTGATAAGAACAGCCGCGTTGGATGTGACAGAACCAGAACTGCTCCCACGAGACCACGCCCTATTGAAATTACCTAATGTCATCTTGACCCCGCATTCAGGAACAGCAACTTTAAACACAAGAATGAAAATGTTGGAAGTGGCACTGATGAACTTAAAGGCGGGCATAAAGGGGGAAAAACTTCCTTTTACTGTAAATTGACGATGAAACTTCACTATCCACTACAATGACGATGGTTTTCTCAGCCAATAATTGCGAATTTCAGACCGACATTTTCACCACATCAATATTTAGGAAACTTCACTGGCTTCCAATCAAGAAGAGAATAATTTACGAGATACTCTTACTGACGTACAAATCGCTGAAAGGGCTTGCTCCAGACTATTTAAGGGACTTATTAGACCTGTATGTGCCAACTAGAATTTTTTAGATCTGGATCAAGACATCTCCTCCGTGTCCTTAGAATCAGAACAAACTACTATGGTGGAAGTGCTTTCTCTTCGTGTGCACCTAAGCACCCAAACCAACTACCCTCGTATATTAAACAGGCAGCTTCTGTAGACATTTTCAAGAAAGAACTTAAGACATTTCTTTTTGACAATGATATCGACTTTTTGACTTGACTATGTATATATATATATAGATATAGAGAAAGTGTAGGAGAGAAACCCTGACAATGCACACCCCAAATAATCATATTTTTAACTGAATAAATGTTTGAAAGAAAATTTGCCCTGAGCGGGATTTGAACCCACGTCCCCCCATTACTAGTCGGGTGTGATCACCACTACACCACCAGGACAACCATGCTGGCAACACAGCCATCGAAGAGGTGATTTACGTGGTTAAGGCGTGGGCCTCCCGGGAAAGGTGACAAGGTAGGGGAGCCTATAACTTCGCTTGAAACCCAACTAAGGATCAAGTTAATGATGCACGACCGTAGTCAACTTAGCGGATGACAAGTCACCTTGAAAGAAAATTTCCCGGGAGGTCCACTCCTTAACCACGTGAATCACCTCTTCGACGGCTGTGTTGCCAGCATGGTTGTCCTGGTGGTGTAGTGGTGATCACACCCGACTAGTTGCGGGGGGTTGGGGTTCAAATCCCGCTCAGGGCAAATCTTCTTTCAAACATTTATTCAGTTATATATATATATATTATTATTATTAAAAGGAAAGGAACTTCATTTAGGTGTCTAGTCGTTCTAGTGCTAGAGCGCTAACTGGGGAAACTGTAAACTGAAATCAACTAATTTCTTGAGTAGAGCGGAAAACCGGAGTACCCGGAGAAAGACCTCTCGGAGCAGAGTAGAGAACCAACAAACTCAACCCACATCTGACGCCGAGTCTGGGAATCGAACCCGGGTCACATTGGTGGGAGGCGAGTGCTCTCACCACAACGCCAGCCCGCACGCATGAACGCGATGACAAGTCTTTCTGCTATATGAAAATATTGATTTAGCCAAGCCTAAAAGCGGAGCTCCAGGCCGGTTATTTACTCTTATTGGCCTTCCTTAAACAACGAATTTACGGGGTAAAACAATTTTGAATTTCTTCAGTTTGTTTAGCCTTGACGAAAAATGCAGTAAAAAAAATGTTTTCCAAACTGTTTTCCACCTGAGCATGAAAAGGAAAAACCTTAAATAACAATGACCACGACCAGGTTTTCTGAGCCCGCGAGACTGAGCACCTCCAGCAAACAGCAAACCATTGTTTTAACGAAAACCGCTGGTCAGCAACCTTGGTTCTGGTCATTTTTGTCTACGGTGTTCCCATGAAAAGCGTCGACTCTTGAGCTTTAGTTGACGAAGTATGGCCGTGTAGCCGCGTCCAGCCAGAAAAAGCGCGCGAAAAGTCAAGCCTCGTTTATGTCTAAGTGTCCTGTTACAAAAAGTTAACATGGCTTGAGCCTGCGATCCAATCGAAAATACATTATTATTATTATTATTATGATTAGGATATTATTAAATGATTATTAAATTATTGGGGAACTTCGTCGTAAGTACGCGCCCACTAGCAATACCGCTTGGCATGATTACCATGAGAAAAGCAACTCATGAAGTAGGTTCCTATGAGTATGTGCACCGCTTGGCGGCCTTTCAGGACGCTGGAGCTCCGCTATAAGCTGCGTTTTCCAAGACATGTTCAAATCGGTAGGCAGTTGCAAAATGCATGTGATTCCCGCCTCTACAATGGAACAGCTGTTTGCACATATCCCAGCTCATGGGGCTCGTCTCGACCCGTCCCGTTACTATCTAAATTACAAAAGATAAACATGGTTGTATTAAGGATCTTTAGTATGAAAACGGCATATGATTATGCATGCTTTTTAAGTGGGTCTTACAGTTAAGTCCATTTTATTGACGTTCTTTGCAAACCAAAACTTAAAATGACCAAATCTTAGGTTTCTGGGTAAGCACGGGTAAACTCAAAGCATCCAAACAGCAGCCTGTTGGCACTTTTGTTTGTTTAAAACTATATACAAAAGAGGCTTAATTAAGGGTCAATTCCATACAAAATGACCCCTTAGCCTCGTTTATGTAACTCCGATAAGGGCGAAAAAAAATTGGAATTCATAATAATAAAGCTAATTACTATTTAGTCTTCGAAAACCCATCTAACAGTTTCCTGTTTTTGTAACGTGGGATGGCACTCAACGATAACTCATTTTTTGTATCCGATTTGACGTTTTGTTTATTCGCATTTCGCGAGCAAAATACATAAATCATTTTTCAAATAATATTTCATTGTTATTATAATCGTTCGCTTACATCTCTTAAATAAACTTGCGTGACAAAATGCGCAGTATACAAACAAAATTCTTTTGATCTCCTGCATGCAAAGATTAATTAACAAACAATAGTTACAAAAGCCAAAAAGAAAAGTACGTCGCGAGATATCTCACAAAAAGTTCACTGAGAGGTCAACGACTAACACCAAAATACCGGTATAAAGTTCCTTCAAATATGTAGGAATCTCAAAGGTTTCCTGTCTGCGATTCTGGTCAGTCTTTTAAGTTGAAAAAGGAAAAAAGGAGGAATATTTAATAAGCCCACAGTGTGCTTTTTGCGTTTTAACAGTCTGAGCAGCTTGTCAAAGCACACAAGATAATAGATAAATTTATCCTGTTTACGGCAAACAGAAAGTCAAGCTGAAAGCTGCATTTTCCCAAACCTCAAAGAAACGTTGATTTTAGCTCATTTCTTTGTCTGTTGGTGGGAGAAGAGAATTTTCCTGGTTTTGTGACAAGCAGCCGCGTTCTGTTTCCCGTTTGCCGTTGCCATGTGGACGCAATGCTAAATGTCTCTAAATTACTTTGCTTGATATGCGTACGTGTCAGCCAAAGGCAATGTGAGCATTAAAACTACTAATACTTTCATGTTGTCGTAGTTTATCCAATTTGCTGGGTCAAGGGTGAGTCGTGGATATTGATCGAATTACGCTGTACTATTTGGAGTTATAACACTTGCATTTTTCTGCTGACTAAGGTCCAAGTTACTCACACGCGTTACAGTGTTCATTTCGTGTCCCTCACTCGTTCCATCGCTACATTTACACCGCAGCAATCTTCTGTAAGCTTCGGGAAACTCAGCGATCCTTAAGCAATAAATCCACGGATTCATTGACGAATTGCTCAAGGCCAGAGTACGTGCCCAATTGTAAGCCACCCCAAAGTTTTCCTCGGCAAAGGCAGAACGCAAATATAGAAGAGGAAACCAACAAACCGTGAAAATTACAACCACTATGGCCATGGTTGCCGCTAAACGACGTTCAATCGATTGATCAGAGATGTGTTTTTTGACTTTTAAGATGATTAAAGTGTAGCATGAGATGATAGCGACGTAGCAGAGGCCAACAGCAATAACTGTAAAATGCGAAGTCCCCTTTTTACTGATAGTCAAGCGCAGGACACCATATATGATAGGCAATGCCCATGCGATCAGGAGGGCCAATTTGAGACGGGTTTTCGTGCGAATAGATTTGTGATGTGAATGGAGAATAATCAGGCAGCGATCGATGCTGATGAGGCACAAGTGAAGAACAGACGCCGAACACGACATGTTGGCAATGAGTCGGAAAAACTGTAACACAGTTCCTCTGCACTGGCCATCGATTTGAAAACCAAGGAAGACCGAAAACAGAGGCTGCGCCAGCGCTGTAACCAACACATCGGCTACCGCCATACTAACAAGTAAAAAATTCGAAATTGTTTGAAGTCTGAGAGTCCTGGAAACGGAGCAAATCAGCAACACGTTGCCTACCGAGCCAACGACGGCTGACAAGATATTTACAACCATCATGCCGTAGATATTTCCCATGGACAGCAAATGGCAGTCACTACCGCCCATCTTGCTTGTGGGTGTATCATTCGTAGAGTTCATTAGAAAATCCGAATTGTTCCTAGGAAGCGGAAGAATGGACATCGCTCTCGAACACACCTTCTACGGCAAGCTATAACCTTATATTCGAGCTCAAAATTGGCTACAACCCAACATAAACAAGTACACCCTCTTTTTTTGTAATTTCTGACGCAAGCTTATTTGATGCGCTTGACTTCCGCTCTGATTGTGACATAAAGGTGAATCCTTCACTCAAACGATGCGGTCTGTTTACTTTGTGGCTCTGTTACAAATGGACTGAACGACATTTTATACGCTGGATCGTGCGGCTTTCTTGTTTGCTGCCAAAACTGTGCTAAAATCACAACTTCCTCAATTTCCTTTTCCGCAAAATGTTGTTCAGAAGTGAAAGGAAATTTTACGTTTCTTAATGTAAACAAGCATGTCAAATAAATAAAAAAAAAACAGAAAACTTTCAAAAACTCAATGACACAGTTTCCAAAAACGTTTTTCAAAGCGTAAATGTACTTAATCAGATATATAAAGGTCATGTAGTAGATCCTTTTAGTTCACTGCAATGATTTACAATGTTGAGGAAACTGAAAGGAAAAAAACGCAGAAAAAATAAACACGGAAATGGTATATTTGGATGTGATTGTGATTGAAGACCCTGAGGTACGAGCCCAATATGTAGAGCGAACAAATTAGAGCAACAATATCCGCCTTCTTGTGACATTTAAACAAACAAATCAACCTCAATGGCATGTTTGTTTTTTTCGTGGCCTCTCCTTCATAAAAGATTACAAAGATATATTGTTTTTTTTTTCACGGCGCTTAAACCGACAAAAACTGTTGAAAAGAATCTTGAAAAGGGAATCATTATTGTGTCAATACACTTGCTTTCCTTGTCACTCTAATGAAGTTTCATGAACCATGCAAAGCAATATAGCTCTGCCAATATGCAAAATGCACGTTTCGGACCAATTGAAATGTCAATTTTGAAATGCTTCTTGTATTGTATATTGTTTATTGAAAAGAAAGAATGCGCTTGTCATCGGCGTCAGCAATTCAAACGAAAAAAAAACTTTTCCCTGGTCCGACTGCCTCGATTTACTTCACAGCCTGACTACAAACAGATGGGAAACGTCCTCATGTGTTATATCTCAAAACTGCTCACTGCTTTTGTTCAGTCACTTATTGCAACTAATAATTACATTTGACGTCAATGATGACGTCATTGATGGCGCTTTTGTTCGATGTTATCCATATTGAACTACCGTCACTTGTTGCGTCTTTGGTTGCAAAGCACGTCGTTGGCGTCGCATCCGAATGACACGGACCCACTTCGCGTTTTCCTTTTCCGCAAACTTGGACGGTTAGGGAGTTCGATTTAGACGCAGCTAGAAAACCAGTAAGGATTCTGGACTTCAGCGTTTGGTTATAATATGAAAACGAGTCGCATTCGTTAAAGCACACTCTTGATTGTAGCAAAAGAGAAAAAAAATTAAATTAGAAGCCATCGAGTGCAAAAGTCGTCAGCCCGCAATCGAAATTCTGTTAACATAAAACGTTTTTGGCGGAAAGCATACTCTATACAGTTTTGTAGAGTTGGTTAAAATAAGTTAAGAGAATAAACGCCTCCTGTCTATTAAAGCTGCCCGCTCTTGGACCCCTAAAATTTATACTTATACTTGTACCACGCAAAGCAAAGCGTATTTACTTGTATTTTAATCGTGCAATAATTCCAACATTAAGCGATATATTTCCAGGTTAAGATTTTATCGATGAGCACTCCCAGGAACTTTACATAATCTTCGCATTCAAGAGAAGTATCACTATTTGAAGCATTATTATATATCCTTATGTTAATCTGGTAGTTAAAAGCTTCTTTTATGATGGTCTAAAAACATTTAACCCTTTGATTACTATCTGGCAAAATACGTCCAGCTTTATCCACGGTCCCATCTACCCCTTGTGACGTCATCACTTTTAACGGTCAGGAACAGCTTTGTCCACTAACTTGTGCAGGGAGAAGAGATCTTTCAAACTATACCAGAATGAGCACAATTCAGTCAAGGAAACTGGAGAAACGGCCAAAAAAACCATGTAACACTGACCTGAAAATCTCTTTTAAAAGCTTGCTCCATTACCCACCTACCTTTCTGAGCACCTAATTCTAAGATGATGAAAGGTTTCTCAGAAACTCTTCCCACCAAAATAAGGCCTACCAAATGCCCAGCAAGTTCAAAAAAAAAATGAGGCAAAGAAAGCGGAAAGAGAGGGAAGGAGAGAAAGCGAAAAGTGAAAGTCGAAAATTTTGTGCTACTTTTAACCCAAAAACGAAATTTTGTTTTCGGCGCATGCCCGAACTTTGCAAGCGCTTATTTTGCACCTGGCTGAAAAGGCCGCGGAGTGTACAACCTGGAAACGGGTTTGTAGGGAGATTTAGCTCTTAAACAGTACGACAGTGACCAAAAAACTCCCAGTTTTTCGGCCAAATCTCTAGTAGCTAAAGGGTTAATTAACCAGCCACAGACTTTCTGCAATTCGATGTTGATTACACTTTCTATTGATTTCAAATCCTTGTCAGCATACAACAGGTTTGTATCATCAGCAAATAAATAAAAAAGCTTCTCAGAAGAATTATAAATATCATTAATATAGATCAAGAAAAGTAGAGGGCCTAGAACCGAGTCTTGTGGGACCCCTGTTAGCATATTTGTTTTAGATGAAATTTGATTATCAATTTGAGTAGTTTGAACACGGCCATTTAAGTAGAATGAAAACCAGTCATTTTGAGATAGCTTACTCAGGAGAATTGAATAATCCACAGAATCAAAAGCCTTTTTCAAGTCAAGAAAACACCACAAGTGAATAATTTGTTATCCATATTTCCTTTGAATCAAATTAATATTTCAAGAAAACACCACAAGTGAATAATTTGTTATCCATATTCCTTTGAATCAAATTAACAATATCCACAATTGCATGCTGAGTTGACATGTTCTCACGAAAGCTACACAGAAGTCCATTTGATTCAACATAAGATTTTAATCTATTATACACAACGTTCTCAAAGAGTCAAGCGACGCAAAGAGCTTTTCAACTCATATAAAGTTATTCGCGTCGAACACGTCCCAGAGCTCCCTCGTGCGGGTGGACCGGTGAGGGTGGGACTCTGCGGAGACTCTTCTCCTGTTAACTCTTCCCCGTGAGGGGGGTAGGGGCGAGCATTTTGCTCAAGCTACGTTTCATTTTTTTAAATTGTTATATAAACATTTTAAAAGAAGCGTTTTAACTTGTATCTATATTGAAGTGTTAGTTTCGATGTAAATGCGATATAGAGGAATATATTAGGAGGGATTAAGGGTGCATGATTACGGTTGGATTTTTGGGAAAATAGGGTGAATTGAGAAAGGAAGGTAGAAGGGTAGAAATGGATACACACATAGTCCAGTTAGTCCGCTAACGGGATGAGGGGCACCTTGTTGTAGTAGCGGGCTATCTGGTCTTTGTCTATTAATTATTCACTTTTAATTTTAATTTTCAACCCAGCTCAAATCCAATATTTTCCAATTTTCCATTATTTTTCCACATTCCGCCCCCTCCCCCCCCCCCCCCCAACTTTTATCCCTTCAAAACAATCTGCGCCAATCTGCGCCAAGGACTCTGAACTTGTTGAGCCGAAGTGAAATCTTGGCGAGGTTTTTATATTAAGAAAAAGTGCTGAAAACAGGAAAAACAAGGCATTTAACCGTTCTGCCCCCTTAAGGAAGCAGTAAACCTGTGCCCGGTTGTTCAAAAGACGATTGACGATAATCTCTTATTAAAAATTAACCAATTATTTTATTTCTCTTATCCTTAATGCTGTTAAAAGCTGATATTTGGCAATACGTTACATTAGAAGAAGTCAATCTTGTAAAACAAAAGTAAACGAAAGAATTTCTCACCAAAAAGTTGAAAACATAAAAAAAAAAATTAACACTAATCCTGGATTAAGTTAATCGGCTTTCGAACAACCGGGCCCTGGGATGTTAATGAAATAAGAAGTGATTTTATGAAGAAATTAGAAAAAGAAAAGAAGGCATACTCGAACACCCCGGACAGTCCACTACAACGCCGGAGCACGTCAGGTTGAGGGTGGACTATTTGGTGTTCGTCCATTAATTTTGAATCTTCAAATTTACTTTTTAATCACCTTAAAATCTTCATATTTCTCACCTTCTTTTTAAATCACTCCCCCTGCCCTCTTTTCTTCTTTCTTTCGGTTTGTGTTCCTTTGCTAAGATGAGGACTTGAAAAACTAAGAATTCTTCAGTTTCTAGGAACGGTTACGGGTATACAACTCATGTGATTTTTTAACGTCATTAGTGGCTGGTTATTCACCAGTAAAGGTACACGTTATTTAACGTCAGAAGTTCCTTTACTCTCTAGAGAGTCACTCTCCCAGGAAACCGATGGTGCGCTCATTTTACCCTCCTCTTTCCATCAGTGCTCCGTTTTAAGGGTATTTAAAGCTACTTAGGCTACACTGAAAGGAAGAAGTCGAAACAAGGATATGTGAGATCCGGGGATCGAACTCAGGACCTTATGCACCAAGGCCGACTGTGCCACCCTTGCACTTGCCCTGATGCATGTAAAAAAGCACACTAGAAAACTATTTGGAGCATTTTCGAACCTTTTCTTTAATACTTTCTATAGTGACCGCTACGTTTTATGACGATGTGGTCTACATTTTCTAAGTCGCTGGTTCAGTAGGAGATAGGAAAAACTTGTTTTGAAGATATTTTAGTGGCCACTTTGCTGGTGCCTTCGCGGGTTCTCATGGTGCGAGTTCCGTGCTCTTAGCCGCTGGTTTAGTGGCTCTAAAAACATGAAATGGAAAGGGAATTCGAACGTCGTCATGAGGGCTCAAACTCTTGAACTTCCCCATTTCCAACTCAACGATGCCATCTTCTATTTCCTCGTCAGAAAGCTCACTTAATGTGCTGTAGAAACGACCACGAAGCATTTCATACCACAGGGATTTCTTTACAATCCACATGATCTTTTCCTCCAAGACTTCAACTTTAAAATCTGCCTGCCGAAAAACTGCGGAAATGCTCTCTTTAGTGCATTGTTGAAAGGCATCTCGGAAATTTTCCTCTTCTTTAGTGAAGTGCGGGAGCCCACTGCCTGTGGATGTATCCTCGATTACGACCAAAACCTCACCACTTGGTTTCAAATGGGCTCTTAAACCCTTGAGGACCTCTATAGGCCGACTAAAATGATGAAAAGAATTAACAATTGACACCTTATCAAAGAGCTGGTCGAATTTAGAATCGGCTATAAACTCCTCCGCTGTTTTTGTCACGGCATAAACTCCTTTTCTTTGCTTGGCTACTGCTTGCATTTCAGGGCTGGGATCCACGCACCAAATCGCATTTTTTAGTTGCCGCGCCTCAAAAATCCTCTCTCCAAAGAACCCAGTTCCACTGCCAATATCGACTACAACATGGTCGGGTTCAACATCATCGAAATATTTCAAAAGAACCGGTAACATGGCCTCGTGACGTGCTTGGTAGAAGTTGTCATAATCTTTGGCAACTGAGCGATAATGATCTGGAGAAAAAAAAAAGTCATTTGCCATTGATAACGCAACCAAACACTTGGTCATTATGAAATTCTTCTCTGTGTATTCAGTAATTTGATGGAATGACTCTTCACTTACCAGCTTTCCCGAAGCGAACGCTTTGTTGATTTTCTTTTTCCATAACTTGAGGAGGTTGAATCCTATACGAAAAAAAAAAAAGAATATTGGAAACGAATGGAAGGCTAATCCAACTGACTTATCTTGTGAATTAAAGCAGACTATATATTTGGCAAGAACGTTCTGTGCATCATCCATGCAATGACTAACGCTGAATATCGTGCACAAAGTGCGAAACTATTTTCATGGCCTTATGGGTCAAGTGCAGTATGGCTTAAACAAAATTAAAATGAAAGGAAGAGTGTGTAATAGTAATTGCAAGACTGATATCATTTCTCAGCTTTAATGCAAGATCCTGGAAGAAGGTTGTTATCTTGTCATTATGATATTGGGAACCGTTAGATACGACTTTTTGTGTGGGATACTTGTGGTATCCCACACTATTTAGGGGCACCCAACGATGATCTTGGGTGAAATATGTGTTCGGGAGAGTCATACTGTTCTAAGAATTTCGGTTCTACGTTGCCAAACAGCTACGGATTTCTTTACTAAAACATCACCTAAATGATTCGCAACCAGAGAAAAGTAGTCCCTTTTCTTTGTTTTGTTTTTGTTTTTTGTCTTCCCGTCACTCCCCTGCAAAGTGGTGTCTTTGTGCATAGAGTCTTTGCCCGTATTTTGTTAGGTTCAAGGGAGTGGTGGAAATGCGTAGATTTTTCTGGTAGACACAGGAGAATATTTAATTAACCTGCAATGGCGTCGAAGTCGTTGAAAGCAAAGGGCGTTTTAGTGGGTCTTTATAAAATATACCTTTATGGAGCTCAAGAATGGAACGTCAATTGGATAAACAAGACAGGCGGCGAAAAATTAGTATCTGGAATCTTAAAAAGCGACTAGTAATGGACTTCGACAACAATCTTTCGCCCGTTGTAATCACAGTGAACTGTATTTCTAATTAGGAAAATAACACAAACAGTGGTGATAAACATTGTATTCCAATGCATTTTTATAAAACCTGACGTTTCGTATGCTAGTCAACACACATTTTCAAAAGTGACCGTTACAATTTTGTTTACGATATATATATAGTTTTTAAAAATTGTAACGGTCACTTTTGAAAATGTGTGTTGACTAGCATACGAAACGTCAAGTTTTATAAAAATGCGTTGGAATACAATGTTTATCACCGCTGTTTGTGTTATTTTCCTAATGAAGCTACGATGGCCGAAGAACAAGAGTTTATACGATGTATTTCTAATATTTTACCAAGGGTGGTGTTATGCCTGTACAACACTGAAAACAAATGGAAAAATATCTGGTAACTTACGGGTTTAACAAAGACAGAAGGAATCAAATACCTTAAGTGGATCTGTGATCTCTGTTGTCTGGCTATTTGTATTTATTTGTACTCAACTCTTAACAGGTAATTGACCGACCCAATATCAGGAAACGCATTCGACGCTAAACGAAAAAAGGGGGGATGGCCTAATAGCAAATATGTTGTGGGTCTCAATACATGTTTGGCTGGCGAAGGTTTTTGTGACAACTGTTTGCCTCCGTGACTTCATCATGTTGTGTAATATTCGAGCCTAACAAATTTGCATACGTGGGTTGAATTGTGATACGCGAGGAATTTTTTCTTTTTGACAAATGATTAATAGGTAGCCTAGTTTTTAACTTCAGAAAAAGATCTGTTTTGTCTCTATAGTGAAAAATGAAGTTTATTTGGGAAGCCAACAATATTTCTTTAAGTTCCTGGTATTAAAATCCAATTAATTGCAACGACTTACTAGTGCGAAGATTGTTGAGTGTCATGAAATTACATTGCTCATACAGCTATAACTGATTTTAATAGTATTCCGGTTGAAACTCTCGTTCAGGGTGTGGCCCCGAGGAAACCACATGTCCACGAATGCTGAGAATTTCTTCCCGATGTTGATGCTAACACTCTTACTGAATTGGGGGTTAAACCAGAGGATGTTGCGTTCTCGGTTTCTCCTATGGCCGGTCCTGGGGGGTCAAATTTCAGCCTGTAATTGTAGTCACTCTCGTCCAGAACTCAGTTCTGGTAGGGTGGTGCTTCACGGTCGAAAGGATCTTTCATCCGACGAAATGGACGATAGGCGTTTATTGATCCCTACTGGAATATTTTTCACGACGGAGGGGAGGGGGGGGGGGGAGGGTGGTGGTTGCTTACAGCGAAGAGAGAAGCGTTCATTACCCTAAAAGATCATAAGCCGAACTTTGCAAATAAACCTACCTGCCGACTAATTAACCCAACCAAATCTCAGGTAGGAAAAATAAGCAGGCAAATTTTGGACAGGGTTAACGCCAAAGTAATTGTAGCCACCGCAATAAACCAGTGGAAAAACACTTTATCTGTTATCGACTGGTTCAAGAAAATCGACAACAAAAAACAGCACAGCTTCATCTGCTTTGATATTGTGGAGTTTTATCCATCGATCAGTGAGGAGTTGTTGAATAAAGCGTTGGACTTTGCGTCTGCTTACCGCAACATCACAGGCAGAGGAAAGGAATATTGTCATCCAAGCTAAAAAATCCCTTCTCACTCACAAGCAGCAAAATCATGGGAAAAGAAAAGTGCGAGACCAGCATCTTCGACGTCACAATGAGCAGCTTCGACGGCGCTGAAACGTGCGAGCTTATAGGCTGCTTTTTGCTGTCACAGCTCAAGACCAAGTGTGGGGGCAATATAGGCTTGTATAGGGACGACGGCCTAGCGGTCTCAAACGCCACGCCCAGAGGGAACAAAAGGATCAACAATGACATTTGCCTTGTATTCAAAGCATGGCCTCAATATCACAATCGAAGTCAACAAAAAATTGCAGACTTCCTGGACGTCACGCTTGATCTCAACGACAACGCCTATAGGCCCTATACTAAACCTAACGCCAGCCTTCTATACGTCAACAAAGAAAGCAACCCCCCTCCCCCCTCCCCTCCGTCGTGAAAAATATTCCAGCAGGGATCAATAGACGCCTACGGTCCATTTCGTCGGATGAAAGATCCTTTCGACCGTGAAGCACCACCCTACCAGACCTGAGTTCTGGACGAGAGTGACTACAATTACAGGCTGAAATTTGACCCCCCAGGACCGGCCATAGGAGAAACCGAGAACGCAACATCCTTTGGTTCGACCCCCCATTCAGTAAGAGTGTTAGCACCAACATAGGGAAGAAATTCTTAGCAATCGTGGACATGTGTTTTTCTCGGGGCCACACCCTGAACAAGGTTTTCAACCGGAATACTATTAAAATCAGTTATAGCTGTACGAGCAATGTAAAGCAATTAATCGACAGACAACATAGAGCATGAAATTACATGGCAATTGTTTGCCGCGCTAAACCGTACAGCAGTTCAACTAAACGTTGTAATTTATGCTTGCACGAGAAAGTTGTCATTATCTGTGAACCGGAGCGATGTACATTGAACAAAAGAAACGAGTTAGTATCATCATGCAGGCACCGAGAGAAGGCGCTACAACAGAACAATTAACTTAGCTCATAAAAACCAACATGTATGTAAATTTACGTAGTGTTTGTGATATAAAAATAAGGGCGCAGCAGTGTGAATAAAACTCCTCAAGAATGAGGCTTCAAACCTTACGAAACAGGCCTGTAGGGCAATTATCGTGTGGCTATGTTTTAATTCTCACAGCCCTCTATAGTTACGCTCTACCTATGTATTGAGCACTCTAACTGGCTCGATCGCCACCTCTTTTTGATTATGATGATCATACAAAATCGCGCGTTCTCATTGGCTCGCTATCTCGGATTATCAGCCGATAATCACCTCGACGGACAAAATGGCTGCCAGTAGTCGTTTTGCCACTGTAAGTAAAGATGATTTCGCGTTGAGGTTTTTTTTTTCTCTTTTTTGAAATAATGACCTGTGTATTTATACTATATATATATATATATATATATATATATATATATATATATATATATATATATATATATATTCGTGACTCGCGAATTAAGCAGTGATCGATTGTGAATTTTGATTAGGCCTTAACTCTCTTTTAACATCTAATTAAGCTTTCATTTTACGGTTCGGTTAACTACACTTTTCACGAGTTCGTGTGAAGAAAATAGCACTCGTTTACTGATTAAGCCTAAGCGCTCGAATTGATTATCTCACTGCGTACCGCGTAACCGCGTGGCCAGCATCTAATATAGCCTTCCATCTTGAATTGAGTACCTTCCGCGTACCGCGTAGCCAGCTTCTAAGATAGCCATTTTCAATTCGTAATTTATTGTTACTTTAGACAATTTTCGAACGTTCCCGGACGCTGCAATCCTGTCTCACTAGAACGCTTCTTTACAAGGTTTGAATGCCACGAATGTTGTTAAACAATTATTGCGAAGAACAAGTCGTGTTTGCACTTTTCGAATTCTTTTTCAATATTTGTCGATTATCACAAAGTCATTAAGTATTTGTTATGTCGTCCGTAAATGTCTCAGGGGTACCCAACGAGCCAAATCAACCAAAAGCTGTAGAAAGGCATTTTAAAGTACCTTATGGTGTTTAAATAGACTGCGAGCAGTCCCTTCATTAATCAGTCAAGTGGCCCGCTTTTATGAGGAAGTCGTGTTTTGTCACGCAAACAAATGAAATACCGAAGTGTACACTTCTCTTCCCAAGCCTACTTCGGTCATTTTATTTGTGTGCGTAACAAAACACGCCTGCCTCAGAAAAGCGAACCGATCGACTGATTTATGAAGGGACTGCTCGCAGTCTAATAGTCTGTTTAAAGTGATATTTTTGTTAGCTAGAAAAACTTGATATCATTCGGATTCCTTAGCTGAAATTTTAATTAACCGAAAATGTTAGGGAACAAAATCTTCCTTTGCTGACAATACTAGCTGAAATGAATTTTCCACGAACTTTCTAGGGAACTATTTTCTTTCCGAAAATGCTAGCTGACTGCCAAAACAGCAAATACGACCTTTCCGTAAACCTCAGGGGCTATGATTTCCCCATTGCGAATCTTTTAGGCCACGTTTCAGTTAAGAAAATCTGAGTGCACTCTTTAATCAACGCCGAAAGCCT
>NC_090894.1:14418560-14436060 GCF_036669925.1 Montipora capricornis | reverse complement strand
AGTCCTGAATTTTTCAGACCTCTTTACGCAATTGCAAAAATTGCGTTCATAACTGCGAGGATCATAGCTTCACTTGATTATTTGCCATTGTTAGCGCAACGAAGCACTCGGCCATTATTAAATTATTCTCTGTGTATTCAGTAACTTGATGGGATGACTCTTCCCTTACCTGCTATCCCGAAGCGATCGCTTTGCTTATTTTCTTTTTCCATAACTTGAGCAGGTTAAATCCTATACGAAAAAAAGTGAATGTTAGAAATGAATGGAAGGCTAATCCAGTTGATTTATCTTGTGAATTGAAGCAGACTATATTTGGCCGAAAACGTTCTGTGCGTGCAATGAGTAACGCTGAATATCGTGCACACACTTCACAATAGAACAATAGTTGCGAAAAAACGCGATGGGGTTTACCATTGTAAAACAGCATTATAGCTGTATTAACTGTTTACAAACATTGATGAGCAATTTGTTTTGTTATTCAAATTTGCTCACCGTAAAACAAAAGAACCGTTTGTCTCAATAATCAATAGATCTCTGGTTGGGACATTAATAACAATAGGTGACGTAACGGTGAGTATCGCTATACAGGTTATCTTTTTGCTTTGGGTTTACCGACCAAAACAACCATATGCATACTAAAGAAGCTTTACAATACATTTAACATAAGGAAAATCGCTCTGGGATTTGGACATTGTCAAAAAATACTGACAGCTTTACAACTACTTCATTTTTTCACACTGTACTGCAAGGATGGCAGAAACGAGTGACTCTGAGGAGGAACTTTTCCTTACACAAAGTAGCTTTAATGGCTCGTCAAATCGGGGCAATGAGTTAGAGAAATTTGTATCTTCGAACAATCGGCAAGTGGACCACGAGAACGCTCAGTTTAATGTTGAGGAGGCGACAGAAGGATTGTTCAGCTTTGACCACTCGGACGAGCATCAAGAAGTCTCAATCGGCAGTGTTGAGAAAGAGACTAAAGCAAACAAGAAGAAAGCGTCGAAGAGGGATATCATAGTCGTGGATGACAAAGAGATGCTGGCCAGGAACAGTGAGAGAATCGCAAAGAACACTAAAAAAGTAAACCTCTGGTGTTTGAATATTACTGTAATATTCACCTAGGGGATTATCAACTTTAATAATCCCTTAGGGGGTTATTAAAATATCAGCCCCGCACCGTCCTGTTACAATCAAAGTCGCCTCCAGCTTTTCAGACAGTTGTTAATTAGCGGGGTTTATTCTATATAATCCGCCTCGAAGAACAAAGGAAAACGAGCCATGTGAAAAATAAGTAAATAATAATTGATAGATATTGTATTCGCCCTTGTCACACGGCGGCCATATTGTCCCGGGAGACCCAAAAGAGCTTTGTTTTACCACGCCAAGCCTCGCAGTGGAAACCATGGGGGTGAGGCTTGGCTTGGTAAAACAAAGCTTTTTTCGTCTCCCGGGACAATATGGCCGCCGTGTGACAAGGGCGAATAGGGGAAAGCAATCTCGATTTGCCCAACCGAGCGCGCAAGGGGTATTGGTATTGCATAACAGGGTGCACAATGTGGTATCGGTATTGTTCACCGAGTTCGCGAGGTGTTCTGTGCCACTTGAGTCATGAGGCAAAACGTCACAAGGAGCATCGGTCGATATCGAAGGTTCAGCATAGCGATTGAAGGTGAGTAATTTTCGAATATTTACAGCGATTCCTTTTTACATTGAAAATCAAAGATTACAGTATCTGATAGAAAATCATATTGCCTGGGTCAGAAATCGATTTTTCAGGCACAACTGAATAAACAGGGGCGACAGACTCGGCCTCAAACTGCTAGACGTAACTTCAGAAAGCAAAAGCATAGTCTCAGTATCAACGTTTTCAAGCAATCTTCGATCATTTTTACAACATTTGTTTACAGATAATAATAATAATAATAATCAGCGATTCGAATATAATAAGCGAGTTTTGTTCTCATTTTATGGTATTTCAAGGTACCGTGAAAGATGACGACGAAATGTTGCCTCCTAAGTCATTGAATGTTCCTGTTCCTGTTTTTCTGTTATATTTTCAAGGCATTTCCAAAATTACGTAAATTGCTTTTCAATTGATAGCGTATCACATAAACGTTGATGGAAATTAAAAGTAAATGCTGTTTGTTGTTGCCCATCCTTTCCTTCCATCTTTCACTTTCATCTATCTACCTAATTACGTGTAAAATAATATTAGGCTTAAGACATCACAATGTGCAGCACATGTTTATTGGAGAACACCTCAACTGACATCAGTATTATCTTAGGGGCGGAGGCAGATGTAGTGAAAACTATTACCAGTTTTAATATTGGGAGCCGTCAGATAGGACTTTTTGTGTGGCCGGGATACTTGTGGTAGGTCATTGTTTTACCAATACGGAAGGTATCCTAAACATTCATAAAAGCTAAACTTAGGCCTAATTAGGCCTAATTATAGCACAGGTAGTCCAAGCTCGATGTATGTGTATCTGGACTGTACTATATTATGCAAGAGTAGAAATATAAGGAATTTGTATGGGGAAAACGGTTTTTCTTAAAATTCAAAAAAAATATTTACGATTTAAAATGTGTCTTGAGTGTCTCTGGTACAGTTTCTGTGTCGATTAAAAGCGATATAGGTGGTTTTTAGTTCCTCTTCTTTTCCCTCTATATATTCTTTCCCGAAGGTTGGGCACCGAGACAAAGCCGCCGAACGGAATCATCGAAGGAAAATGGCCATAGATTAACTCCCAAGTCTTTCGATCGCCTCGATATTCCACGTAGATCACGGACGATACCTCCGCTGCCCATTCGTCTTCTTCATTCGAGCCGCTTGTACACTGAGAAGGAATTAAGGACGTTCGCACGTGGAAATTTGTTTCATTTCTCGCTTGAAGTCAGGTCATAAATTGCTTATTCCAAAAATGAAAAAAATTGAGGGGTCACCGACTTTGTTTCGGAGAAAAAGACAAGGGAAAATGCCCTAATTTCGATAAATGGGTCATCATAAAGAAATGTAGCCTCATCTACTCATCCGTCGAAAATCATAAAAATAATATGCTGGATTGAAGGTTTCTGTGCACAGAAATATAGGAGTGGGTTTTTTAGATAATTGCATGCCGCAAGGGATGTCGTAAACAGTAGATTTAATTCTCAACGAACGTTTTCGCAAGGGCTACCCGTTGTAAACACTTCCGGAATTTAGGACACAAGGAAGGAAATTTTTAAAAAAGGTACCTTCTTACGTTGTGATTTAATTTCATTTCATCATATTTTGCAGATAATAAGAAGAGCAAGTGATTCATATCTTAAAAAATAGGGGTCACCGATAATCGAAACGAGTAAAATCGATGTGATGTTGCGAAGCTCTTGGAAAATTTCGTTTGTCGGGGAAGGACTGGAACCCAACACAGGATCGATCGATGAAAAAAAAAACACTTTCTCGAGCATAGCAACGAAGTTTCAAGCAGGCGCTACCTTTATTTGGTTAGTGTTTTGTATATTAATCTCTCCATTGCCGTCATACTCATCTTCTGGAGTGTGGTTTTTGTGACATATAATCTATGGCCGTTTCCTCGTAGGTCCGCACTATTCAAGTGGATTAGAAAGAGAAGATAATTCTGCTCTATTTTCATGAAAGTAAAGGAAAAGAACTTCAAAAACATGCAGTCCTTTTGAACTAAGAAGTTCGTAAGGTAATAAAAATATTTTTAAAAACCAACCCCATTAAATTTACGCAACGTCGCTGATTAACACTAACCTTTCTCGAGTTTTCAAAACGTTCAACCACTACTCGATTAGCGACGTTTTCCAACCTCCCGGTCCTTTCTCTTTAACGTTTCATGAAGAGTTGAAAATAAATGTGCCATTCTTTAGCCGACCTGGAAATTTTTCCCTGACGTTTTTGTCGCCATAAGATCTTAACTAATGCTTGAAAAGTAATCCGTGACATATTAAAAGCTGCTCACGTCAGCTCATGGTTCAAAATGGGTCACCAGAAATAAACAAATACCGCTAATTTCGCTCAATTTTCTTCAAATTCCTCTATAGATGGAATACAAATAGACATCTCCTATTCACGAAAATTACGAAAATTGTACAGGAACTGTTGAATGATCACTTAAGGAGGCTCGAAATAGTTTCTCCTTTTTTCAAACAAATAAACATATTCTGTTCTTACGTACAGTTGGGGTAATCATATCGGCACAAAATTTGGCTAGGGTATTAAATACCCATCGCAGATTTCTCACATTATATTTTCCTCCAAAATGGCGTTACCATGGTAGTGATCTAAGGCATTTCTTTGAGCCTTGAATCAACTTGGAGAAACGGGACCGTGAAATCTTCCCATTAAGCGTTACCAGATAATGTTAGAAACAATCTCTAAAATACTTAAAAATTCAACAAAATATACAGGCCAGTTTTTTGGAAAAATCAATTCTTTTAAAATTTGTCTCTAATTTTTTTTCAATTACAATTTTTTTTAAATTTGAAAGACAAACGTTTTAAATCAATCTAAGCTAACATGCAAAAAATGAAAAAAAAATCACCCTCCGGAAGCAGAGATATAAACGAGTAACATTGCAAAATCAGGAAAAATGAGGTGGTTACAAGATCAGCATTTACGCATGCGTCACCCGCTCATTCGAGTCCTCGCGCGAGTGGAGCTACAGGCCAATCATGAAATAGTGGAACAAACGGATTTAAGGAGGCTCGAAAGGGTTTCAACACTTAGAAGACTCTCTGTTTAGATCGAATGACGCCGCAACACTGTATCACGTAACAGCAATGTTATGGTACCATATGAAACACAGATTATCCCCAAACAGGATGTGATCATTATTATGATGTAGTAAGTTACCTTGGCAACGGGAAAGCCCAGGAAAAAACACTCTATATTTTGGATTTAGTTGCTCATATCTCAAAAAGGAACTGGCTGACCCCCTTTTTTATTGCTGAAAAGTGATTAGAAGGCCACTATGAAACTTTGGGCAAAGTTTAAAAAAATTCTGCCGGTAGGATTCAGAGCTACCTTAAAAAAATCACAAAATTAAGGTGGCTCTGAATTCTCCGAACAGAATTTTTCAAAACTTTGCAGAAAGTTTCATCATGCCCTTCTGATTACTTTTCAGAAATAAAAATGGGGGTCACCTCGTTCGTTTTTGAGGTATAAGCAACTAAAGACAAATTAAAGGGTGTTTTTACAAGGCTTGCCCGTTGCCACGGTGACATATTACGTCACAATCATAACTGTATCTTGTTTAGCAATAATTTGTGTTTCATTTGGTACCACAATATTGCCAATACGTGATACAACGTTGTGGTGCCGATCCTTCTAATAAGAGCGTCACTTGGAAGCGTTGAAACTGGTTCGCGCCTCCTTAATTAAGTAACCATTAAACCGTTTGTGTAGAATTTTGGTAGTTTTCGTGAATAGGAGATGTCTATTTATATTCCATATATATAGGAATTGGGAGAAAGGTGAACGAAATTAGCGGTATTTGTTTATCTCTGCTGACCCACTTGAATCATGAGCTGACGCGAGAAGCTTATGAATTGTGTGTGTGGCTTACGCGAGCGCGCGCTCAGCTGAAAACCATTTCGAGCCTCCTCCTTTTTTCAAACAAATAAACATATTATGTCCTTAGATACAGTTAGGGTAATCATATCAAGACGAAATTTGGCAAGGGTATTAAGTACCCATCATAGATTTCTCACATCACATTTTCCTCAAAAAGAATGTAACCATGGTAACGACATAATGCATTTCTTTGAGCCTTAAAATCAAGGTATATTGTCTTTTTTGAAAAAACGGGATGGTGAAATCTTCCCATTCAGCGTTACCAGATAGCGTTAGAAATAATCTCTAAAATATTTAAATTTCAGCAAAATCTGTAGGTCAGTTTTTTTGAAATGTCCCTTTTTTTTTTCACCTACACAATTTTTTAAAATTTGAAAGACAAACGTTTTATTATTAATCTAAGTTAACATTCAAAAAATGAAAAAAAAAAAGAAATCCCCGTCCGGAAGCAGAGATATAAACGAGTAAAGTTGCAAAATCAGGAAACTGATGAAGGGTTTGCAAGATGAGCATTTACGCATGCGTCACCAGCTCATTCGAGTGCACGCGCGAGTGGAGCTACAGGCCAACACAAACGGATTAAGTGACCATTAAATTTTCGTAGTTTTTGTGAATAGGAGGCCGTCTATTTATATTCCGCATATATAGGAATTAGAAGAAAAGTGAGCGAAATTAGCGGTATTTGTTTATTTCTGGTGACCAATTTTTAATCATGAGCTGACGCGAGCAGGTTTTAGAATTGCGTGTGTGGCGTACGCGCGCGCACGCATCAGCTGCGGGTGACGCATGCGTAACTGCTGATTTTGTAGCCCCCTCATTTTTCCTGATTTTGCAATTTTACTCGTTTATATCTCTGCTTTCGGACGGTGAAAAATTGTTGAATTTTAAATATTTTAGAGATCATTTCTAACATTATCTGGTAACGCTGACTGGGAAGATTTCACCGTCCTGT
Organism: Montipora capricornis; assembly: GCF_036669925.1. Lineage (NCBI taxonomy): Eukaryota > Metazoa > Cnidaria > Anthozoa > Scleractinia > Acroporidae > Montipora > Montipora capricornis. Next base: position 14,429,530 of record NC_090894.1, on the reverse strand, counting down.
TTTTTTAAAAAAAGACAATACATGTTGATTTTAAGGCTCAAAGAAATATCTTATATCGTTGCCATGGTAACGTTATTTTGGAGGAAAATGTGATGTGAGAAATCTATGATGGGTAATGAATACTCTCGCCAAATTTCGTCTTGATATGATTACTGTAACTGTATCTAAGTACAGAATATATTTATTTGTTTGAAAGAAGGCGGAACTATTTCGAGCCTCCTTAAGGACCGCCAAACTCTGCAAACATTTGCTTCGAAAGCCATGGAATTCGGCTTTATTCGAAACCCTGGTTACCCAAACCGTTGGAAGACTAAGCCTAAGATTCACGATTGGTCACCATTGTGCCCTTTGACCAATCGCAGATCGCTAAGCGTTCTTCCAACGGTTGGGTAACGCGGGTTTCGAATGAAGCCGAATTCGATGGCTTTCACAGCAAATTTTTGCGGAGTTTAGCGGCCCTTAATTCCTTCTCAGTGTACAAGCAGCTCGAATGAAGAAGAAGAATGGGCAGCCGAGGTATCGTCCGTGATTTACGTGGAATTTCGAGGCGATCGAAGACTTGCGAGCGAATTTATGGCCATTTTCTTTAGATGATTCCGTTCGGCAGCTTCGTCTCGGTGCCCAACGTTTGGGAAAGAATATACAGAGGGAAAGGAAGAGGAACCAAAAACGTCTCCTAAATCGCTCTTAATCGACCCAGAAACTGTACCAGAGACAAAGAAACACAAGACATAGGCAAGGTAAGCTATTTTTTATTTTAAATCCTAAACATTTTTTTAATTTTAAGAAAAACCGTTTTCCCCATACAAATCCTTATATTTCTACTCTTGTATTATATATACTACAGTACAGATACACACACATACAGTCCGCGAACAGTTTTCATAAAGATGACAGGAAGTCGTGCTCATTGTGGCAAATAATTAACAGGTAGCCATAGTTTTTAACGTCAGAAAAAGATTGTCACTATGGTTTAAAACGATTTTTTTTATGAAGCCAAAAATATTTCTTTAAGTTCCTGGTTAATCCAATTTATTGCTAGGACTTACTTAGTGCAAAGATTGTTTACATTACTCATTAACACGGAGATTTCTCAACAATATTATATCGCTTTAATCTAACCCAAAAACATTCAGATAGTAAACAACTTCATATTTATTAACCTTTTCCTTCGCTTTTGTGTTTGTCAGCATTGTGATTTGCGATAATCCTGGTTGCCGTGTTCGCAAGTATGTTTTTGCATTTAGATGTTTTAGATGTTTAGATTTTCAATTACAAACTCTGTTATCATTAACACTAACAAAGAAGGTTTCCTGACCCGACAGATGAAATGTAATATTCAGTCAAATATCACAACAAAATTTAAAAAACAAAGACGGAAGTTTTTTGGCTAAAAGGTACATTGTTTTACTCTGAAAACGACGAACGTTTAACATTCTTCCCTGTAGGGCATTCAATGTAAACAAGAACGTTGACACAAGGCGATCACGTGCACCTTTGTAGTTGCCTAGCACGTGATCAATTGACCTTCAACTCCTCTTGATTCAAGAAGTCAGAGACTGCTGAAATTTTAGTGTTTTTACGATCTATTGCCATTAATCTCTTCGCTGAGAATGGGACATTCAGACTCCAAATCAACGAAAGACCTCTGGCACCCAGGGTATCTTTTAGCTTGCTATCTTTTACTGTTAACTCCCAGCTTTTACGGTACTTTTTGGTGCAAACGTTAGGCCAAAAAAAATGTCCTGGCACCAGAAGACTGAAAAGAACTTGGAATTATGAAGCGGAAACAACATGTAAAGTCCTTCCTTAGTGTGTGGAATAAACGGTTGCCTAGTGCAACCACCCCCCATGCCCTCTATCCGAATAATTCACGTTAGTGATGTATATCTATCAAGACAAAATGTACTTGAAATAAGAAAAGCTCTGAAATTGAACTAATCATTATCTCAAGTAAAACTGCCTGATGCACACTGAACCACCTGGAAGTCGGTTGGTTACAGAAGCTGTTTAATTATTGTACAGGGAAAAGGGGGGAGGCACGGCCCCTTCCCCTCCCCGAAATCCCCGCTGATGTCCTGTCCCGTTTTCAGAAGACGTTTTCCTGCATGTCATTCATGCCTTGCAGTTGCACTCTTGACGCAATTTCTCCCCCCCTTCCCCCGCCCCCCGGATTCGCCCCTGGGACATAATCAACGTGGGAACATGTGAGCCAAAGGGCCACTGCTGGCACGACGTCGGGGTGACCTCTCAAATGGCCCCCCACTTTAAAAAATTGACTGGAACGCTGCAGTTCAACACCACCCTACTCAGTGACGTGTAACAAGTACCACAGGCAACCCAGTTTACGCTTGTGGAGCGTCTAGTCAACTAATGATAGTTTGCGTCCTTTGCATAATCAGTCCGTACATCTTTCCTGTTTCTTTCAAATCTCCTTATTTGTTATTGAGCAATAGGGCGGAATGAAGGTTCTGTGGAGGTGACTGGTTTGAAGTTTGAAACTCGTGCTCGTCCTTGATCTCGTACTCGTATTCAAATCTTTAGTCCCGTGATGTTGTAAAAGTGACAGCCGATCAAAACGGATGATAATGAGGCAGAGGTCCTTCGAACTGTTGGTTTTCACTCACCTGATCAACAGCCATGTTTTTCAACGAAAACAAAAGAAAACGTTTGCATAATAATAGAGTACAATTCCAAGAGGATTTGGTCGAAGCTCCAACATTGCCGCCGTTTCTTTGTTTAAAGGCTCCAACATGGAGGTCGTGACGTCATTAGAAAACCGAGAAAGCATACATTTCTTCAAATTGGCAAGTTTGGGGTCTCATATTCCACAAGTTTGCGAGGGATTCTTATGAAACCTAGTATATTTACCAAATCTGGCATAATAAATTGACCTATGGAGTTCTGTTGATGAAAAACATGAAAAATTGTTCCGAAGGCTGAGGCGGATACCACAAACCGAAGCCTTGATAATTCTCGCTATTATGCCAACTGAACCGAATTCAATATTTTTTTTTTTTTATGCATACAAGAAATTAAACATGCTGCATCAATGGTCATTAATGGTCATAAACGTTCATCAATGGTCATCAATGTGTAAGGTCAGTGACTTCATAGCTCAGTTGGTTAGAGCCTCGCAACGGTATCGCGAGGTCATGGGTTCAGTAGCGCTTTATTACCATTGATGTTGTTGCGGTGTGTAATCACGAGTGGTCATTCATTACCTTAATGTTTTGTGCCAGAAGCTAACATTTTGTTTGGATTGTAAGTTGAAAGTTCTTGTACTTTACAAGACTATTTAATGCCGTGAAAGTGTACAAAATAATAGTCCATTGAAGCATAAGAGGCTGCAATAGCTCGCAAGGTATCATTGACTATCAGCTTATTGGGAAGATATCGCTGACTTGTCATTAATGTGCTAACCAGAGCCTAATTGGCTCTTGAAACAAAGGGGTCTTTTGTTCCTGTGGTTGGTCCATTTGAATAACAAAAGCTATGCTTGTAAGCAGATATCTTCCCGATAAGACCCTTGAAAACGGAATGCTTTTTGTTTGACTTGGCACACTAAACTTTCGTAACGTTAAGTCTTAAAAGGAAAGCCTAACATATTTCTGATTTTCTTTTTCTGAATAGATTTGTTTGTATGTCGAGTGCTGAAAATGCGATAGGGCTATTGTGAATGCATTTCCCCTTGCAAATATTCAGATACCACTGAAGCTGTCTTCTCTTTTACCGTCGGCTTTTGATGAAATACCACGGCAATTTGAATATCAGGTGCTTACTGCATCACTAAGAACTATCTCGAACCTTGCGAACGTATTATAATATAGCCTGCGGCACAGGCGGACCTATTGTAGGTGGTTTTCACTGTCTGCGACGAAGGTTAATTATAATACAGTTACCTATTTTCATCAACGCATTTTATTCATCAAAGATCGTGGAACAATGAGCGCATTCTTACCTGTAGATGAGATGAAAGAAGGATAAGGATCTTTCCGCGAATTGTTTCTTTTCACTCGTTAAGTCAGAAAAGATACCTCTTTTACAAGAGGGAAGTCAAAAGTCAGTGAAGCAATTGCCGAAGTCACTTTCAAGGTATTTAGATACTTGTTCATTCGTTGAAATGTAAAGCAATAAAAACTAAATAAAAGCCCAAAAAGAATATTTGCGTCAATTCAACAGCGTTGCTCTGTGACCTGTGAAAATTCCGGCTTGCACAGAGGCCGCACAGCGTGACCTTCAGTGCAAGTTTTCCTTGCATTTTCAAAAAAAATTGCAGGGATCAGATATAGCAATATTTATTTGATATGAGATACGAATACAGGTTCCCACTTGTTGTTCTCATCAAACAACTGTCGCATTTCTGCCGAAGAGTCCACATTTTTAAAACCCGGTCACTTCGTTCAAGAGAAAAAAAGCATACCCGTTGCCACGGTAAGAATATTTTTCAAAGCCCTACGGGTTTTTTCTCCGACCCGGTAATCCTTTTAAATAATAAACATTTCCTACCTACAACGAAGTAGCTAAAATGGTGTCCAGTTCGCATGTCACGGCAACAGCTGGCAACTAATCACCTTGGTAGACAATTTCAAACATTCCCGGACACTATAAACTTGTCTCACTAGAACCGTCTTCTTTACAAGGTTTGAATGTCACGAATGTCGTTAAACTCTTATTGCGAAGAACAAGTCGTGTTTGCGCTTTTCGAATTCTTTTTCAATATTTGTCGATTATCACATTAAGTATTTGCTATGTCATCCCTAAATGTCTCGGAGGCAGCCAACGAGCCGAATCAACCAAAAGCTGTAGGAAGGCATTTCAAAGTACCTTACGGTGTTTAAAGTCTGTTTAAAGTGATATTTTCGTTAGCTATAAAAAATTGATATATTCGGATTCCTTAGCCGGAATTTTAACTAACCGAAAACGTTAGGGAACAAAATCTCCCTTTGAGAAAATACTAGCTGCATGAAATGAATTTTCCACGGCCTTTCTTGGGAACTATTTTCTTTCCGAAAATTCTAGCTGACTGCCAAAACAGCAAATAAAACAGCAAATACGACCTTTCCGCAAACTTTAGGGCTATGATTTCCCCATTGCGAAACTTTTAGGCCACGTTTCAGTTACGCTTTAATCGACGCCGAAAATTAAAGCCTAAGGCGAATAACCCTCCATGCACCAAACAGATATCTACCGAAACTTGTCGATGGGTGCATCTGATGTCTCATTGCTTCTTAATTAGGAACTGGCTGAGCTGCCCAAAGAAGTCTGCATTCCCCAAAATCAATTTTTAGGATGCCTGTCAAATAAAGGAAATACTTACCAGGCGAAGTATTCGAGGCTGAGTCCTTATGGCTGGTAGCTTGTCATGTGTGTTTGTGAGTTTGCGCAGTGACGAGCAATATATATGTATGTATAACGGAGTTAACTGAACAGAATGTAATGTGAAGTGCTAGATTTCTATCCCATATGAACCATGTGAGCGTTAGCCCCACCGATGGAAATGGGCCCACACAAGGACAGAGAACAACTCTGACCAGGGTGGGAATTGAACCCACGACCTTCGGGTTAGATCTCTCTCAAACGTAACCTTTCCTTGTATATGTATGTATGTTTGCTTAACAATTTTCAAACGTTCCCGGACATGACAAACTTAACTCACTAGAACGTTTCTTTATAATGCTTGAACTCCACGAATGTTGTTAAACATTTATTGTGAAGAACAAGTCTTGTTTGCACTTTTCGAATTCTTTTTCAATAATTTTGTCGATTATCACAAAGTCATTAAGTATGTGTAATGTCGTCCGTAAATGTTTAAAGTGATATTTTTCTTAGATATACAAAAATTTGGTTTTATCAACGGAGTTAATAATGTAAATTGGCCACCGTACAGAGATTCTAAAAGCTGACGTTTTGAGCGTTAGCCCTCGTCAGCCGCCCTTCGCCCTTCGTCAGACGTCATTCGCTCTGACGAAGGGCTAACGCCCGAAACGTCAGCTTTTAGAATCTCTGTACGGTGGCCGATTTAAATTATCAACTCCGTTGATAAAACCAAATTTTTGTACACTACATTTACTTCCCCACCGACGCAGCACCACAGTTTCCTTAGAAACTATCCCCTTCATTTTTCTTAGGGACTGCGCAATAATTATCAGGAGGGGGGGCCCTAAAACCAGAGGGGGGGGCCTTAAGTTAAAATAATGGAAAGGAGGGGGGGGGCTCTACATTAGATTTCTCAAGTAAGTTGAGGTGGGGTCTTAATTAAATTTCACAAATTCGATAATGAATAAATAAACATTTTCCAAATAGACAGATGCCACGCCTCTGACTATCCATAATGTCTAAATATTGCATCAACATAAACACATGCTTTAACTTATTTAGAATGTCAACATATGATAGATTGAAACAATCGCTCATGCACAGAAGTCACAAACCACGTTGTGAGCTTTGCCAATAAAACATTTGGCATTTAAGAGGTCCCGCAGACATGCCAGTTCTGTTCTTGATTTAAACAGCGAGAGGGTTTCTAGGTCTACAGTTTCTAGCTGAGGAATGCCACATACTTCTGTTTCATAGTTGTCATCAATGGGTTCACCTCCCAAAGACCGAAAAATTATACAAGTTCGGGTTCTACGGCTTTCTGAGGCAGCAATCCTCTTCTTCTCCCTTTTTTTCTTCTGTTCCTTCTTTTTTCTTGATTTGGATGCTTTAGATTTGGCACCAATAGGAAATGTCGCTTTATATTTAGCCATCACCCTATCCAGGTCTTCTACAAGATGCAGAACGTTGAAACCGACTTGAGACTTTATTGAATGACGTTGTTCAGCATTAAAATTGTGTAAACAGCTGAGGCCAGTCTTCAGTGTTTTTCTAACTTGGTTACGACAGCATTAAGCTTGTCCTGGATATCATTTGCCTCTTGTTTGCAACGTCTGATGTTGCTGTCATCATGGGGAGCTGGCTAGTAATCCTCTCGGAGAAACCTTCCTGCACAAGCAGGGTTGTCGGATAAAAGATATTGGTATCTGTTCTCAAGTTTTTCAATATCTAAAGGTACGGGTTAGAGAGGGGGGGGCACATCATAATTTTGAGAGAACGTGAGGGGGGGGGGGGGGGGTCACAGCTAATCTTGACGCTGCTGGAGGGGGGGACCTATCTAATTTTTCCTTTGGTGAAGCTCATTTTAGGACCCCCCCTTCCTGATAATTATTGCACAGTCCCTTAGATAGAAGAGCTTGATCTATTCGGATTCCTTAGCTGAAATTTTAATTGCTCGAAAATGTTAGGGAGCAAAATCTTCCCTTGAGAAAATACTAGCTGATAGTATGAGACCATATGAACTTTCCACGAAATTTTAAGGGAACTACTACCATTTGCGTCCATCCTAGCCTCCCACGCAGAGTCGACACTCTTAGGGCTTCGTCACGCGTTCCTTCCCCACGGTGCGAGCGTCTGCTGAAACGAGCCGGAATTTACGTAGACCAAATCTTCCAAATTCTAGAAGTGCACTTGAGACCCTGAGAAATTTTGCTCACGGTCACTGCAAGGAAATGGGCTTTTAAATCGAAATCGTTGACTTCTTATCAAAGAGAATCTGTAGCGTATAAATTTCATGCTTTGGCTCTGATGTTTGCGCCTCTGCACAGAATGAGTACGGTAGAATTCGTATGGTTGAAATATTGCCCCCTTGCGTTTTAAGCTTATTTGTAGCGTTCGCTTGGGATTGATATAATATTTACATTTCTTTCCGCGCTATTTCAGTGGAGTCGTTTGTTCGAATAACACCATTTATTGTATAGTTCTTCGGTTGACGGTCACGCCAACAACGCAGACTGCAGACTGTGCAGACCAGGGGTAAAATATGGCGTTACCCTCACTATTATTGAGAGCTAACCGTAAACAGGCTAACCTGAATGTTATTAAGGCCTAATTAGGCTAACCGAATGTTGTTTAGGCCTAATTCAGGCTAACCGAATTTTCATTTTACAGACGGTACCGGTCTGCACAGTCTGCAGTCTGCGTTTTTCAGTGTCCCTTCGGTTGAACTGATTTGAGGTTAGCTTTATTTTTCAAATCGAAGAAACACTGAGTACAAACGATTGGTTCGCAACACAAAAACATTACAAGGAAGGATTACGTTTTTGCAAACGTAAACTTAGCACTTCACATTACACTCTAATCAGTTAAGTCTGTACAAAAACATTACACCAACTACACCAACTTTTAGAGACGATCATCGTCAAAAGCAGCCTGAAATTTTCAATCTTAAATGTAACGGATTTTTTTCAAGCTTTCTTTTCCGGCGCTACTGTCCTAGTAGTTGCGTTCATTGCGCTGGAAGGTATAAATTGTTCCCGTGCAGTTTCAATATTAGATGAACGACACCATTCCTTTGCTGAGCACTCGCATTTCGACTCGCGAGAGTACAAATGCATACCCCACAAACAAAATTAATGTTTCTGAGGAATGAAGGCTTCGTCCCTTTCATGACTCATCCAAAAAAGAAGTTGACTCATTGACGCTACCGGGAGAGCAATCTACTATCGATATCAGACGTCCGTGGACAAGGGCTTTTTTCAGCCCACTTCACGAGCCGTTGATTTCAGTCTGCGGTTAAAAAATTCTGATTACGTGATAGTATTTTTTGTGGCTCTGCGGTTTCGAAAGTACTGATCTCATGACGCTATTTTCTGTTGCTCTCCCCAAAGAGAAAACGCGAAACGACGTTGACGGCGATTAAAAGCGGCCGAAGCTATTACGGGTAACCCAGGAAAAGCCTTGTCCGAGAAAATAAGAAGCAGGTGGAAACTTTTCTTCAGGTTTTTTTCTTTTCTAGGCCGTGGGAAGAACGAAGGACAAGCGCCACGTGGTCGGTATTTTCAAAACCGCAGAGCCACAAAAAATGTTATCACGTGATCAGAATACTGAAATCAACAGTCCGTGAAGTAGTGGGCTGAAAAAAGCCCTTGTCCACGGACGTCTGAGTACACAGCGCTGATTGGTTCCTATGTAACCCGCATGTGATTTCCAGATGACAGTTACTTACCAAAGAGTAAGGAATGTTTAGCTCGTTTCAGCAGACGCTCGTGGGGGAGGAAAGCGTGACAAAGCCGTAAGAGTAGGGACCTCGGGACCTTTGGCAACGGCTACCGGAAACAACAAATGACTTCCGGAAATGCTCTGCGCATGACCTGGGTTGTTTGCTCGCGGTCGTCCACTCCGCGCCAACGTGAAATTGGTGATTTTGGCGTTGTCGTAAAAACGTGAGTATTTGATCGGTTATACTTTACAGATTGTACCTTCGTATTTCATGATATCGATTAGGAACTATCCTGAGTGACCTGTCTAAGGTTTTTGTGAAAGGCAGAGTTCGTGTTATCTTTGTTATGTGGATAATACTCGTATATTTTGCAACCGCCATGTCGGCTGGACCTCCGACTGCAGGAAAGACAGAGTAAGTTTCTCTCATATTTTCTAGTCAGAATTCGGCATAACTACAGAATACAGGATCAGTTTTCAAAGTGGCCTTTTTGTGGTTGTTTTGGGTTAGTATGCAGTGGATGTTGAAAACAAGAACTATCTCTTATATTTGTTTGGTCATGTTTCTGAACAAGACGTGTTTTGGTTTCCGTTTCTGGCTAGAGCGGTTTTCAATTGAGTGTCGAAAGTAATATTAGTGAATTGCTTTGGTTTATGATTACTTCACTCTGTGATTGCTTCAAAGTTCTCGCGCCATTTTTTTAACGAATCAGAAGTGAAACCAAAACCAATCGTGGCTTGCTCGTGCACATTTTCCCGCGCTTTGTGTCGGCTTTGTGTAATTACTTCGAGTTTTGATTGGTTTAACGGATTGTCTCCGTCCTTTTTGATTGGCCAAAGTAATTACTTTGGTTTTGGTTTTACGACACTCATTTGAAAATCACTCTATACACGAAGGAAATCACATTTTCCAAGCATGTGTTTACTGTGTGAATCGTTTAACAAATTTCGATACGTAATTCTTTGAACGCGAAGATACCTTAATTTAGTGTGGTTTGTTCTATTTGGCGCTTTCACTCGTATTAAAACACTTGAGCACCTGTATAATATATCACCTTTCTAGTTTGTTTGTCTTTTGAAGAATCTGGCATTTGTTTCTAACTAATTGTGGTAACGGCGGGAACTGCCGAGTGTGTTTGAATGGAATCTGTTTTGAAATCAAACGTACTTTCAGAATTATGGGGTTATTAAAATGGGTGTCTGATTTTGAAAATACCGTGCACAGGTTTTGTTTAGTTGCGGAGAATAAGATAAATACAATTATTTTAGGGTGGGTATACTAAACCAATATTATTTCCCTCAACTGTCTGTTAAAAGTGCTCGTTGTGTTAACAAAATTTCAGCAACCCAGAGTTGCCCGGCCCTAGTGGTTTGTCTTCGTATTTGTGTTATATGCTCATGTGATGTAATGAATTTGTTAGATACAGTGCTCCTCTGGATACCAGCCTTCAAGATGAATAGGCCATCCTGCAAAGTTTTACTTTCTTATATTTGTGTTCATTATTCCTAGGACCTGTATTGAATGGACTGATGAACATGATATTCAACTCTTGATAGAAATGAGAGCAAGCAATTTGCTTTCCTTTAAAAAAGGAAGCCCTGAAAGGGGCCGGATTTGGGAGCAGATTACGGAAACTCTGAACTCTGTAAAAACTTTGCTTCAAGGAAGGTTTAAAAAGAAGAAGTAGCAGGTGGAATTGAGGTTTAAGAGCCCTCACAAAAGGACATTTTGATAGAGGAACTATGTGAGTTAGCAGAGGCACGTTTACAGAGTGCAACATCAAAGAATCAGGACACAAAAGCAGCTGAAGAAACGAGACAAAAAGCCATGGAGCGATTACGAAAAGCAAAAAAGAGAGAAAGAGAGAAAACCAGAACAAGCACAAGTGATGATGTGGGCCTTCTGGCTAAAAAATGAAAGTTGAACAAGT
>NC_090894.1:14403560-14413560 GCF_036669925.1 Montipora capricornis | reverse complement strand
AATGGTTAGCTTTCAACTTCGACAACGCCTAGAATTGCAAGAATTCCGGAAAATTCAACAAACAGTTTCATCCAGACTAGATTTAGTAAAACAGAAAATAAAGAACTCGGTTTCTACCGGTTACACTACAAAATTGTGATTCACAGAAACAAGAGGATTAAAACTTGAGAATTCCCGCAGAGGTGTAACAAGAGAGGGGGCATGTGGGGTCGAGAATTTGCAAGCAGTCTTAACCTGCCGCACCGAATAACTGCCCAAAATAGTCTTTGTGGCTTTCTTGGTTTTGACTGAAGGTAATCAAGAGTTTTGACGAGATAGATTTATCTTTTTGCCGACACGAAACTTACGAGCGGAGACTAAGTGTCTCGGAATGGCATCATTTTAGAAATAAAAATTGACATGTTTTTCAATACTTGCTAGCATGACTTGTTTGGTTTGAATAAATTATAAGCGGCATTTTCGAGTTAATATTGCCAGCTTTGTTTAAATGGAGAACACTTCCGCCTTTTACTTCGCTTCATTAAGGTTGACAAATATTGTATCGCTATTATTTAAGCTGTGTCGTGACGCCGGAGAAAAAAATTTTTCCTTCATAAAATATTTACTTCTTTAAACTCAATGATACAAGGTACCGAGCCCTATTGGTGCCGAAAATAAAAATCGACAATTGATAATCAAGATCTAATCTCGCTTTTCCCTTTGTCAAATCAATTATAATTTAATTGGATAAATAATATGTATTTTTTAAATGCATATACACGGTTTAAAATTCAATGAGCTCGACAAGCAAAACCACTTGATCTCAGGAAGAGGACAATAACAACTCAAATGAAGTACTGCAACCTTGAAAAAAAAAAAAAAAAAAAGAAACAAGCAGCTTGAAGACCAGTTATAAGACTGTCTACTACACAACTGTAAGTGTCCTTTATGTAAAAGAATTGGGTGTAAAAGAATTTCATTGTTTTCTTATTTGTAGCGATGAAACTTCACGAAGACGCTTGCAGCCAGCTTCAGACTTACGGTTTAACATTTCGACGGCTGGACCAATTTGCTGCTCCTGGAACGCGGGCTTCATTGTATGTTTACAAAGAAAAATAAGCGAAGTAAGATCACAATCTTTTCATTGTGGTGAATGCTCGTTCAGTTTGATACGTCTTCCACCCTGCATACAAGATTCTTGTATAGTTTTTGTCAGCGAATAACTGAAGACACCCAGGGTGGAACCTTGAATCTACGAACCTCTTCAGGGTAAACTGACTCAGGACAAGCAACGAACGATGTTTTTGAGCGCACTGGTTACAAAAAACCTAGTTACACCGACCAAAACACTTCAGTTCTTTGGCACTTCGTAAACTAGTTCCTCCAGTAAAGTAACCGGCATTCTTGGATATGGGCTGAGTCACTCCCTCCCTATCTATTAAAAATTTATGGCCGAAAAATATTCTTCACGAACATATTATACTTAAACCATTTTCGCGGTGTGATTTCGTTATGTTTTTGGCAGGTTAATAATACGAGACGGCCGCGGCTGATATATATTAGTCTGCGGATGAGAGTGCCCAATAAATTAATAATCATCGCTACTCACCTCTTAGAATGCAGCGAAAATGCGGCTTGTTCTCTCGGAAAGCAAATATTCAACATTCACCGCATACACAAAGTTGATAGTGCAGACTAACAAACACCATAGTTTTTTAGCAACTCGCGTTCCAGCAATGAAATTCGTCCTAGGCAAAATATTGAGCGCAAAACGTGTTTTGGTAATTAATTGTCATTAATTTTCAATATGTTAGTCAGTGTCTTGGCATGCTGTGTCGAATTTTTTTTTGTATTCCCCATTCAGTGATGCGAACTATTTGGAAATCGAAAGAACTTGCCTACATTTCTGTGGCATGTCGCAGAGAGAAATCATCAACTGGATTATCATGTTATGAAATTGTCTTCCACAAGTTTTTGGACAAACAATGTTACAAACCATTCGTGTTTTGTGAAGTGTATTAAAGTGAACGTTGATTCCGAACTGACAGAGTTGCGTTCTCGATCCTTCCCTAAGGAGTGCAAGACCTGCTTATTCAGTTGATGACAGCTTCGGAAAGTAATTTTGCGTGATAGCAAAAACGAATACCAGTGCGCGAGGGACAGGATAACCTTTTGGCTCAAAACTTAAGTGTGCAACGCGAGTACAGTGTTTTGAGTTCTGTTGCAGAGAAGAGCTCAATGAAGGAAAATCTACTTAGTTTTTCTTAAATATTTGTAGGGGTCTAGACAGCAACATGGACAAGGAAGCCTGGCTTTCACACCCCAGCTAAGTCCAGAAACTGACGAGTAGTTTCAGTAGTAAGCGGGCATACTTGATACTCCTGGAAATAAACGCTTTGATAAAAGTTGTGACGACTTGAAAATAACATTGTTAAAACATGCATAGAACTTCTGGCTCGATTTAAAAAGGCTAATTCTCCGACAAATCCAATGTTATTTAAGAGGGCGGTTCTCACTTAGGAGAGAAAGTGAGGACTTTTAAAAAGGAAAGGCGAGCTAGAGGAGGCGGCACGCGGAAAAGGAGAGTGCAGTGACGAATTCCTGCACGTTACGTGGAAAACAAACAATTTGAGCAACATCTGTCACACCAAACTAGACATCAAACTAGGAAAAAAATTTCTGGGTCAAATTGAGATAAAAGCAGACAATTCATTCAGGGAAAAAAAGGATATTATTACTTCCCTTCTTCATCCGATTTTACACCTTACATGATTTTATATTTCCGGTTTACTACAACGAAGTGAAAAGTCAAAATCTCTTTAATGAGACGCCGTGATTGGAGAGTCGGGAGACGATGGTAACGAAAATGTTTGCGCGGTCAAAACTATTTGGAAATCATTCCATATTCGTCGCGTTGCAACATGGTGGCGAAGTATAAAGGCTGCAACCGGAGTAGCTAGTAGTTGGGAAAGCTGTGGAGAGTGAAAAATCGCATGTTCATTGCTCTCAGTGCTCACGTAGTTAAACGTCACAACCATAAATTTGAAAGTTTTCTTTACGTGGTTTGAAGGGGATGGCAAATAAATGGAGGCAAATACATGCAAAAATAAAGCAAATGTACGATTTTTTGAGTAATTAAACCACATGTTTCGTGGTGCACACGTAGAATGGAAAACAATCGTCAATCAAAAGTTCAAGTGGATTTATCTGCCCACTGTGATAACAAGGCGCACAGAGCCGGATATTGCTGTCGTTGAGAGAAAAGACACGTAAATATATCAGGCAAGGGTTTATAGGAATAGGGTTTGCCCAAAGAACATCCGCGATAAGATCTTTTCGTCGGCGAAATCATGGCGGTTCCTGTGACTTCAGAGAAATGGAATCTCAGTTGGGTTGGTGGCAAAGAGTAGAGAGAATCTACTCACGCTAACATTCTAATTGGATCATTAGTCAGTATTCTGATCTTCGCATTCGAGTAGTCATATTTCACCCTCTCGAGAAGTGGCCGGAGAATCCGAGATTTGCGGTTAATCGGCGAGTGTTCCAAAGAAATTGTGTCAGTTGAGGTTTGATCTAGTTTGCATTCAAGTTTTCCAATTTATCCTTTGCGTCAAGAATCAAAGTGGACTGCCGAAGATTTGTACTACGGTAAATTTCGCATCCGAGAAATACGACCTTCGGTGTTGATAGCTGGTAGTAACACTAACAATTCATCGATTGCCGTGATAAGGTAAAGTGTACACCGTTTTCCTACTTGGAGTAGCTTTAATATGGAGAACACAGTCGATAACTTATTCCAACAGAATCCCAGTCTGTCGAGAAATCGAACATTGGAAAGGCGAAATCATCACCGCACAAAGCTTGCAGTGATCTTCTTATCTTCTCGGATCGTTTTTGTATTGATCTTCTTTTACTCTTCAATTTCAACGAAAACGATTTCGTGCGCGTTGGAGTCGACAGTCGAGTCGAAAAAGTAGAAGTAAGTCGACTATTCGACTTAACTTTTCATCGCTCGACATCGCACACGTCCGACTTAAAAAAAAAAGAGGCTTTTCGGTAGCAATAGTTTGCTCCATTTTAATCAAATTCGTTTTATAGTGTCCACGATTATTGCATCAGGCCTAATACAATATTTGGCGCTTGAATCAAGTTTTTATTCATGAACTGTTAGGAACAACGCTCGCGTTTAAGCATGAGTCTTCGAGAAGGTTGCCAAGTGTAATTGTTTCGAGGTTTTATGCCACAAAACTATTGTAGATCTTGAAAAAATCTTTGAGCAATTACTGAGGAATAAGACTATTGATTTATGGAAGTTTTTTAACTAAATAATTAAGAAGGCAACGTTTAAATATCTACGATTTATGGACGCATATATTTTAACTTGTTGACATTTGAATGTTGGCTAATTTATCATATAGTTTACATTGTCTTTACTTAGAAGGTAAATTGCTAGTTTTGGGTACTTAAAAATGTGGTTAATGTTCTCTCACGTCAAGAAAAGGCGATGTTGTTGGTGATTGGCCGAGAGGTGTTCTTTAACATGTCCTGGAAATTTAAGTGTTTTTTCCGTCCAATGGTTAATTGACTGATTGATAGATTGATTGACTCGATCCATCGAGTTGTTGATTAACACGTTGTCTTTCCTTGTCAATTTTTAGGTCCACGTTGATATAATTTCACACCCCACGAGATTTCAGATCATTTCAAAAGCCACACGTCACGTATACCACCAGGCTTTACAATGGAGGTTACTTTCGAAAATTCAACTGGACCGTCTCCAAACATTGTTCCACAGTGCCATTTGCTGCCCGTGGGGCACATCTATGGAATGATGGCAGTTAATATCTTGTCTACAGTCGCGGGTACAGTTGGAAATTTGTTGGTTATTGGGACGGTTCCTTTGAATTTCAATCTTCAAACGATCTCCAACTTTTGGCTCGTTAGTATGGCAGTAGCGGATCTGTTTGTGACAGCTCTGGGCCAGCCTCTCTTCTCAGTCTTTCTGGGCCTTCAACTTGCCGGTGAATGCTATCATGTCGTCTCACAAGCGTTCCGCTTGATCGCTAACATGTCGTGTTCGGCGTCCGTTCTTCACTTATGCTTCATAAGCGTTGATCGTTGCCTGGTCATTCTACGTCCGCACGACTTCCGAACCATTCGTACTAAGAAGCGTTTTCGAATGGCGCTGGCGTTTTCGTGGACGCTACCAGTCGTCTACGGTATTCTACGTTTGACGGTTAGCAAGAAAGCGACCTCGTATTTCACAGTCTTAGCCGTGGGACTCTGCTATATTACCATCATCTTGTGTTATGCTTTAATCATCCTTAAAGTGAGAAAGCAAGGCTCTACGAGCATGAAACGCCGTCGACGCAACTCCACTGAACGAAGAGTTGCTTTAGAACACATAGTGGAGCGTCGAGTAACCGTGACAATAGCTATAGTGGTGGTAATCTTCACGGTCTGTTGGGTCCCTCTCCTGTATTTACGCTCTGCGTTTGCTGAAGCGAACTTTGGCTTATTCTACAACTGGGCCCGCACTCTTGCTCTTAGTAATTCTTCCATGAATCCGTGGATTTATTGCTTTAGGATCTCCGAGTTTCGCAAAGCCTACAACAAACTATTAAGATGCCAATGGAAATCTGCAAGTAACAATGGGACCAGCAAAAGCTCTCAACAAACAGGGAATTCGAGTGAACTGGAAACAACGCAGCAAACCCCAGATGTCGTATAGCAAAGGGTGCTTCGACGAGCAATCCCTTTAGGGAAATTTCCTGCCCGGCAAAACTATTTTATTGGAAACGCTTGAGAAAACACTGCACAAGATTACGTTCTAGCCACTATGAACAACGAGGTATTGCCTTAGGAAGTTTTCTGTCCGTTTAAGGAAATTCTGACGAAATTGTTGTTAAGAGATTACAGAAATTGGTGAGACTCTGAGCAATATATCTGTTTTAGTTAAGTGTATTATGAACAAACTGTTTCATTCGTGCGATGGCGAAACCCCGCCATGTCTGTCCAGCCGGACTTTGGTCTTATATATAGGGTTTCGCTGTGACTCGAATGCATACAGTCACGCAATTGATCGTAATTGTACTAATACATTGAAAATCCAAGGGAACCAGTTCGAGTGATGGCAGCCGCTTGTATTCGCGACGAATGACTAAGAAAAAGTTGTCAGCGAACTTGAAAACTTTGGATACACGTGTTCAAATTTCCGTGTTATAACTTGCATTAACTCCAATTCTTTGGCTCCAGATTCACTTAAAATCGTGTGAGGAATGATATAAAAATGAATTAAATACGATCTGTGTGTTTTAAGGAGAAAGGTTTGAGCAGAAATCGTTACAAAAGTATTTGCCCCTTTAAAATCCAATCTGGATAGCAGCGATCAGAAATCTTTATTTGACGAAGAAACATGCCCTCGGCCAGAGGATGAAACAACAAGTATTAGTTACATGGGAAATAGACAACAAAGAAAGTCCTCAAGGCCAATATAAATACGGGAAGTTAAAATTACAATAACGGTGTGGAATATAAAAACAAATCGCCCAGACAGGACAGTGGCTATTTTTACTTTTAATTTTCAGCACCGAACATTCAAACCACTAACTGTTGCTTCTAGAAATATCTGTGACATCACAGGACCAACAGCTCTAATCAAAGAAGTGCGAAATCAGGACTGGAAAAAAAGGCATGTGTACTAAATCCGAGTTATTAGTCATCTAATAATTCCTTTTGTGGAAATTTCTCGTTTCATCCAAACATTCGTCATGGAATTGACAAAGCAAGGTCAATAATGTCGACGAAAAACAAAGTTAAATCGTTGACACTAAACACGGTACCATATGAATAATACGCCACAAGGAGCCGGACAGGCCAGATTCGGGATATTAACAGAGATCACAAGGATGAGTCGTTGAATTCAAGTGATAATCAAAAGTATAGGATTAATGTTAGAAAAATAGAATTGTAACATGTAGAGTAAGTACGAGTGAGTTAACCAGATGAATAAATATTGAGATGAGGGATTAAGTATGGCTATTACATTTCGAGTGCAAAATGCAGACACAAATGTCCGATTCATGTTTTGTTAGTAAACTTTGCTGATCCGAAAAGAACGCTCGTGGCCAAAACACGCTGGTTTTCATGTCCATATATGGGAATAACACACTTGTAGAGAGTTCCCATATAAGAGGCTGCGACGGCCGTATAGGTTGCCCAAAGTAAATCCCTCGAGAATTGAACGATATTCTTATGAAAAACACTTTCTTATATTACGGCTTTTAAAAAAAATGCCGCAGATTAAGTGGGTGAAAATACTCTTTACAGCTAATTCTGTCTAAGCGGATGAGAACGACTTTTAAAGCGAACAATGATGGCGAGTTCCAACAGCATTCTCCATGTTTTTGTGTAACTACTCACGGTAAAATCATAACACGACTGGCAGACACCTCTCAGGTGTGAGACAGCGGAAACTCTTTTAAGCAAACATACGGTGGAGAATACTTCTCAAGACGAAATTATAACAAGCATTGCATCTTTGGCTGATCAATATTGATCATTCGAAAATTAATGAGGAACAAAGTAACTCTCTCTTTTACTTTGATTTGATCGTTACACTTTTTTTAACACCCCAAGATTCATTGCAGTTCTAACTCACGGGTTTCTTATAATGAAATGTTACATCATTTCGCTATAAATCAGAAACCAGTGAAGAGTTTCCGCCTACGATAGCAAACAATAGCCATCGCAGCTAAAAATGGAGTTTGTGACTATATCAATGTGAAAAAGGTCAATACTACAGAGCAAGTACTATTGCTCTATTTTGTTTATTTTTTCGAGAGCAATTTCACTCGTGCTCCCATCAATCATACTGGTTCTCGACTCCCAAAGGAGTTTGTAGTTCAACTTTATTTCGTAAACATCTTGATATCCGACTTGATGTAGCAACGAATCTATTCTGTTTTTACAACTGAAAGTGTCAAGACTGTTTTTCAAAACGACATGTATTTAGAATAGGTTCGACAAATTAAAGGAAACTTAATAATTATTAGCAGTTTTTCTATTCTCATTTTGCGAATAGGTTCGACAAATTAAAGGAAACTTAGTAATTATTAGCAGTTTTTCTATTCCCATTTTGTGAATAGTGTTCATCGGTGACCAAGACGACAAAACTGAAGTTTACCTTCGGGTGATGCCAAACCAACTTATAGAAGATCGATTAATGTTTGAGTCAACAGTCTGAAGCACGAAGCAGAGAGATTATTTTATGAAGCTGTCTGATAATTGCGGGCGATGAAGGAGCTTGGTTCCTAATTTGTGCAATGACACATCCACAACCATCACAAATCGAGGGTCAGCACACAGCCACTATAACGACTCTTGTGACTTGTTAAGGAAACAATGGGCACAAAAAAAATTCTACGGAATCCTAAACAGAATTGAACTGCATCCTGTTCCGCCGCAATCAAATTAGAGGTTGTAAATAAGCTGCATGGGATTCAGTTCGGGAATATCTTACTCTACCAATTGATACTCTTTAGAGCGACTTCAATCGAGTGTCGTAAAACCAAAACAATCAGAAAAGACGGAGACAATCCAGGAAATCAATCAAAACTCGAAGTAATTACACGTAGCCGACACAAAGCGCGGGAAGATGTGCACGCGCGAGCCACGATTGGTTTTCAATGAGCGAAGTAATGCAAAACCAAAGCAATTCGCTAATTACTTTCGCCACTCAATTGAAAACCGCTCTACGACAATCACTGTACTGATCACCATAGTTAATCGAGGGACTGGCACCATCAAGGCCAAAAATACAGACAAAAACATGAAACCAAAAGACTTGTCGAGTTTCATAATCATCTGCATGCATTAACTATATCACAGAGCCATGCACCGTCATACGATGTGACCTCTCAAACAGTGAAATAACTGACCAACAACATTCGTGACCTGAAAGACTAGCAAGCTTGTTTGATATCGCAATATTCCCACCTACACAAATAAACAACTATTTCTCGTCCACTTCACGCAAGCTGTAATCATGAGAAACACAAACAATATTTGCATAACCGTCATCATTGAACATCGAGTTCACTTAACTTTCATACTTATTCGCAGGTTATTCAAATTAATCATTTCAAGGGCCCGGCTTTCTGATAAGCAACAAAAAACACAACCGAAATAAAAACATCTCCCGCACTTCGAAATGGAAATCCAGAACGGACAGAAATCCCCAGGCATCCTAAGTTCGATTTAAACCCAATAATTATAGCTTGGAATTTTCTTCTTAGTTTAGAATGCCGGCTTTTTCACTGCCCGATCTCGTTGCTCAATTAAATGGAAACGAGATTCGTGATTGTATGCATGCGAGTTACTTCTAATTCGGAATGCTCTCAAAAGAATTCCTTCTAAGAGACGGAAACATGCGAAGAGTCAAAGAAAGTTTCGTAACGAAATAGGCGTACCATCATGGTTGCTCACGTTATGAATAATGATCTGATTGTGGTCCCAAGTATTCGTTACCTGATGGACCGAATTTTCCCTCGTGAACTTTATTTTTAACCTCCACTGGTATACAAACAGCGGCTTTCATTTGAGTGTCCACAGCAAATACGCGATTGAAACTTCTACGCTTCATAATTGGCCAATAATCTCGCGCCGCCCTCTATAACCAATCAAAAGCAACGCGACTTGCACCCGCATTTTCCCGCGCTTTGAACAAATAACACGGATAACAATAAACGAGGACAATTTCCTCCATTCTGATTGGCTAAAAGAAGTACAGTTTTCGGGTGACAGTGAAGAAAAAGAGTAACACACCAGGTATTCTGATTGGTCAACGTTCAAAGAAAGCCACAGATAGCCAATAAAATGCGAGCCCTGCATGACGCAAATTTTGCGTGAATGTGATACTTGTGCATGGCTTCTGCTTAATTACGACAAGCTATCTCGAAAAAATTTCAAGCATATTATCAATAAGTAATCACATGATTTTTTCCCGTGCAGTTACACATTT
>NC_090894.1:14388560-14398560 GCF_036669925.1 Montipora capricornis | reverse complement strand
GGTCAATACCACACGGATAGGTGAAGGGTCTTAGCGGTTATTTTGGCTTAATTTTCACGATTTGTGGAACGCAGTCCACGAAGAAAAAAAAAATCCTTCACATTGTTTATATATCTCCAGGGGGTAATATAGCATGAGAATGCAGCACAGTCAGTGCACAGTGTCTGTTTCCAAATCTTTTTCATTAAAGATCATGAAGTAGCTGACATATTTTCAACTCTCACTCAAAACTATGGCTATTCGAAACCATTACAACGCGTAAGGTCCCCCGTTTGCAGTCGTCGTTTCCAAGTCACTTGAATGAGTCCCTGTCGTTGGGTCTCTCGGCTCCCGCGCCCCGGCCCTACAGGTTGGCTTCCACTGGCACCTCATCAGTCTGTTGTAAGCTTCCCGGAATTCTGCGATCCTGAAGCAATAAATCCACGGATTCATGGAAGAATTGCTCAAGGCAAGAGTGCGGGCCCAGTTATAAGCCACGCCAAAGTTTTCCTCGGCGAAAGCCGAACGTAGGTATAACAAAGGAAACCAACAAACCGTGAAAATTACAACAACGATAGCAATTGTGACGGTAACGCGACGCTCTATCATGTGTTCTGAAGCAACGTTCCGTCCTCCAGAACCGCGGATCCGTTTTAGGGTCAGTGAGCCTTGCTTTCTGACTTTCAAGATAATTAAGCTGTAGCATAAAATTATGACCACAAAGCAAAGTCCCACGGCTGTCACTGTAAAATACGACGTTACTGACTTTTCGAGCGTGAGACGTAGAATTCCATAGACAACTGGCAAAATCCATGCGATGACCAGGGCAATGCGGAACCGTTTTTTCGTACGGATCTTTCTGAAATCGTGCGGTCGCAAAATGACCAAGCATCGATCGACACTGATGAGGCAGAGATGAAGCACGGATGCCGAACACGACATGTTAGCGATCAAACGAAAAACTTGTGAAACGACCGAGTTGCATTCACCGATGAGTTGAAGCCCCAGGAAGACGACAAAGAGAGGCTGCCCAATCGCCGTTACAAACAGATCAGCCACAGCCATGCTGACGAGCCAGTAGTTGGAAATAATTTGCAGAGCAAAATTCGTGCGGACAGTACCGATAACTAGAACATTGCCGATCGTCCCGAGAATCATCGACAAAATATTCACCACCAGCATTCCGTACAAATGTCCCAAGGGCAAAAAATGACAGTTCTCTTCGCTAGACACAGTACCAGTGGAGTAGTTGTTGGTAAGCCCCATAGTGAGGAAAGGAGTTCGTTTGTGTGGCAACAAAGTTTGACTTATACTTCGAAAAAAATAATTACTTCGAATTGCTGTGTGAGCAGATCAGTGCTGTACCTTCAACAGCTACATAAGACAGACTCATGTCAATTATATGAGTGTCATTATATTACATACGCTGCGCAAATAACCATTTTGCGCTTTCGTCACAACGGGCGAACGTGATGATATCCGGCTGGCTAGGCGTCCACTCTCTTACCGGAAGTGAATAATAAAATCTGTAGCTCGAGGAATTTTAGACACTTCGCAGGGGCAGAACGACAAAGCTACAATAGATGTCAAATCCTTCAGCGTGCTGACCTACGATCATTTTTTCTAGAATTAACGAAAGACATCGACAAGGGCACTCCAATTAAAAATAAATTTGCTCCATTTCCCGAGGTAAACATTGATAAGCATTTTTATGAGTTCATCTAATGAACAATTCCAAATATTGTTCCCATTTCTAATGGTTGTTAACCACTAAGGAAATCCAAACGCTTTTTAAATTTCAGGAAGTGTTTTTGTCCTACAAGCAAAAAAACTGCTTTCTTGCACGAAAATGTGCGGCCACCACCGAAGAAGTAAATTGTTTACTCCAGACAAATGTACATATGAGACAAGGAGTCCTTGAAATATAGGGATTAATAAGTGGGGCCCCAGCTGGAAGCATAAGACAAAATCGATTGTGGTATTTCCAATTTCAACAGTATACACATTAAAATATAATACATAAACCAGATAACAATATATGATGAATTTTTTTTTTTTCATGTATCGATGACATCAGAGACGATTCCTACTCAGGCTTGGCGCTGCTAAAGAATTGTCATTCAACAGTGTTTCTCAAAATTACTTTTACATCAGTGATTCGCACGCCCTTTGCCGTCTTTAAGGCGCTGCCGCAGTTTATTCACAACTGCCCACCCGTGATCGCCAGACCCAAAGAGCATTGTCATTGGACATTTGTTCAAAGTTTCTGCGGAAAGCGCGAAGACACAAGACACCGCAAACTTGTAACCTCCCAAAGCCTGGCGATCAATCACGCCAACAATCTAACTAGAGATTTGCAAACGTTACTTTTGAACCTTTTGTAGTTTCCGACGGATTCAACACAGCGACTTTGTACTGAATTTTGTGGAGCTCGTCTTCCAAGTCCTTCTATGGCGAACGACGCCAGAGAGGGAGCTAGCAAATGTAAATGTAAAAACAGGTGTTTCACAGTGCCAAACTGGTTTGATTTTTCATCTTGTCAGTGGATTCTTAATAAAGTTAGCGGTTTCACGAATTTCCGGTAATTTTTATCTGAATTAAATGTTCTATTGCAAACTCCTATATCGTCCACCTGACACATTACAAGATTGTGAAATCATGGCTTTTTTGAAAGTTGATACAGCTCCGATGTAATCCACCGGAATTTCACGGCCATTGTTGACAAGATTTTTGACCTCCTCTCGGTACAAATGCTATAGTTAACATCCTTTAAGCCTTACGCGTTGTCTTAATAACATCGTGTGCTCAGTTCATTGTTGTTTTTCGGCGACCCTTATAAACGTCATTATGAAGGACTGAATTTCTCACAACTTGGTGAGTGCTGAATCAATATTGTTTAGCCAGTCGACAATCTTTGAATTTAATTCCCTCCCCTTTCCAAACCTACGTTCTTTAATTCCCTGCGAAGCGTTGAGTGAATAAACAACAATGTGCAGTACCTTATTCCCCCCTATTCCATTGATAACGTGGAAATGAAAAAAAATTATACGCAGTTTGGTGACTGTTTTCCGAATAACCAAAATTTACAAAGACAAGCTTGTATAACTTTTACGCCTTTAAGTTACAAGAATAGTACTTTAATGGGCTTTTGAAAATAAACACGACACGAGATATTGCTATGGCAATGAAGCGGAACTTTTTCCCAGATGTCTTATTGTCTTGAGTTTAGATAAATGCCGCCTATTTGAGCTTTGTGGTTGTCAGTGGAACTCGATCTCACGGAAACGCACTAAAATTGCTCTTCCTTTTCTAACGAGCCAAATGATGTTATTAAGATGCGATCTTTTATTAGACAATGTAGTTGCGTTGATTAGTAGGACGTCTCTTCAACAATGATTTAGATAAGGCCGGATTCGAGACGACTGGACGTGGAAGCCAGGTTTGGTTAAACTATACTATTGAACTCCGATGAGTAAAGCCATTTCATGTTATAATATTTGATCAAGACTGTCCGCCGTCTTGAAGTCAAGATTTTTTATCTTAAAGCATAGTGTTACTAGTACTTCTCTACTACCACCATCATTACGCAGTATCAAGTGAGGCGTCTATTAGCGACAAGGGACGCTTTAATCTACACACGTCCCTCTTCAATCTTACAAACAATTAGGTGTTAGGTTAACACATGGGCCTAATATTATCCATGTATTGAATTTCCTTTGCCTCGACTGATCTGTTCTCCCTGGGCATAAACAAAATATTTAAGAAGAAAATTGTAGCAGTGAGTGACAAACAGTTAAAGTACCGTTTAACAAGGCTTTGGTCAGACAAGCATAAGGCAACCTCTAAACGTGCCATTTGATTTCAATTAAGATATGGCATTCATTAAGTTAAAATGTAAGAGCTTTAATTCCTTTATAATGACCTTTGCTGATATATTTGAGCGATAAATTCGAAAGTGTATCGCCGTTGGTTAATCAAGAAAATGAGGAATATTTGTCTGGGATCAGCTTTCGTAAACAAGCAGGCACATGCAGAAGTCTTGATTGTTAAGTTCTTTTCATTTCTTATTTGTTCGTTATCACCTATTTTTTACGCAATTCCATGTTTGCAAAGTCATATTTTACCGTCTCTTAAACTCTATCGTAAGCAAACTGTTTAAGTACACTGAAGAAGTAACGATGCAAGTCAGATATTCAGTAGGTAGAGCTCCGGCCGGTCAACATTGCCAATCAACATTCAGACTTGTATATTCTGCCCAGATGAACTGAAAGCCTCATCAAGATGGCAAAGGTTAATCTTAGCAGTAATGAGAAAAATGTGTACGGATTCGATTCCCGAAGTTAGCAGCACATGTGCGTTGAAATTATCGGCGATTCGCTTGTCTGCTCCAAGATTTTTCTCCGACCATTTCGATTTTTCTTCTAATAACAAACCATCATTTGATTCGCTACGAGTTGATTTAACTCGCTTAATTCCTAATTATTGCATCAGTATTGCATCGATTGACACTCACGTAAAGTTCATTATCTCTATTGTTGGGCAGTGCTTTGAAGAGTGTTTGAATGAGCACTCAATAGTTCTAAAAATACAATCGATTAATATTGAAGCAGAAACAACAGGTAGGAGCAACAATACAACGCTCAAAATGGCATCCTGGGGACAATTTTCTCTGCACATCGTCATCTGCTTAAAAACTGGCAAGTGTAATTCTATACAAACACGCGAAAATACAACGCGGCGTTTACAATCGTTTATTCTTGTGAAATACATTTGCATTGTCGTACTTCAGTTCGTATTGACATCCTTACAAAGGTTTCAAAATACCACTAACAGAATGACACAGATGAATGGGCAGCACGCAATTACACAACTATGTGCTGAGTGCTAAACGCGACTTTCATTGCGAAATTATGTATGAAATGCGCTTGTCAGCAGAAAGGCTGCACGTTCCACGACGATTTTTCAAGTTCTTTGTGGGGTAGAAGGGCCAATTTCACTAAGGCGATTAAGCAAAGACGTCGCCTGCCCACGTCAACGGATATAGTCATTTCAAAAAAAAAAGAACTCTTCTTTATTAAACCTTAATACTTCATCGCTAAATTCCAACCAGGGTAAATTGCATACTTCGTCGAACTTTGCTAGAGATAAATAAGACAAAATGGCGTCTCACGCTGAGGGAAAAATGACCAGCGTCATTGGCTCCAGGTTTTTTCACGTGAATCGCTCGTGCGTCTTCAAGTTATGACGAATCGTTGATGAAAGCCATAAATATTCTGAAACGCTCTATTTTGAAGACATTTGAAACAAAGACTGAGCGTTAAATATCTAACCACTAACTACTTTCTAATGACCTCACTCCATGTAGATTGATTGCGGATTCTCTTCTTTTTCCCAGAGGTTTTTTCCTGGTCAGCGCGCTTTAATTTGATTTAGGTTAATTGGATTTTTGTAGTGTTTCTAATTAATTCTCGAGTTCTTAATTCAATGACACTTACATTTACATTTCTTTCGTTATCACCAATTTCATACTTTTTTATGTTACGAACTAAATGGCATCAAGCCTATCCTTTCAGCAGATGGTTTTAACCGCACCGCGTCTTTTCCCCTCAGAAAAGGAAGAAATAATAATAATAATAATAATAATAATAATAATAATAATAATAATAATAATAATAATAATAAATCCTTACTATTTAGCTAACAAATTTTGATAGTTAAGTCTCCCTCCAATTCCTTTTTCGAAATTCAAGGTTTCGCAATAGCTAATGGGAACTGAATTTTATTCTCTTCCGCACTTGGTTTTGATTTGTATTAAGTTGTCTGATGTTGAAGTTAATTAATGGCTATTATCGACGCCTTCGTTGTCTTTTAACCTTGATTTTCATCTGAATTTTTGAACATCTTTCAACAAGTGGGATGTGTGGGGAAGACAACTAGGCCTACTACATAGTGATAACCTTTCTTGTATTCTAGATTGTGGACATATTTAGTATATTTGAAATTTACTTTATAGGAATGGGACAAAATTGTATAGTTGGTTAATTCAAGAAATAATAATAATAATAATAATAATAATAATAATAATAATAATAATAATAATAATAATAATAATAATAATAATAATAACCACTGCTCAAAAGGAAATGGACGTGACGAAATAGCCAACCTCTTATCGATTGTGACCCATCTATCATTCATCGGGCTTTGCGCATGGAAAGTTCCCTCGATGTCGTAGGATATCCAGTTAGAACAAACTCAGTTCTTTCGCAATTCCTAAGGCGCCATGTTTACACAAAGCAAATATAGTTAATGTTTTCAGTCTTCAAGCGACCTCGAAGTTCTAATTTTTCTGTTACACGAGGTTTTTGGCTCTGTGCACAGGAAAGAGGGAATCTATTAAAGAAAGGCAACCCCCGGTTTTTCCTCTTATTGTTTCTTATTTCCTTCTTAACAAGCGTACTTTCCTATTCAAGGAAATCCAAGAATATATCACAGGAAACCCATTTAGAAAGCGGGTTCGATTTAATAGATGCGAAGAACTAAAGCAATGAAGCCGGATATTCCACTGAAAGTTCACTGAAGCAGTGTTTGGACAAAAACACGCAAAAAATCAAATGCTCTAAAGCGTCATTTCTACTCCCAGAGCAAAAAAAGTAATAGGGTCCGGTGAGTCTTCTCATATTTATGGTCTCGGGGGAAGGGGGGAAGGGTGGGAATTTCATAGATGACAAGTCACATGAAGACAAACCACGAAATTTAGAGCTTTGACCAGATAAGAAATTGCCAAAGAATTGCTCCACTTCAGCCAAAAAGAGACTCATTTGGAAACTACATGAAAAATACTCTTCCATGAGAGATATTTTAAGGATAACCTCTCTCTATTTTGCACTTAACAATATGGAAGGACATGATATTCGATCAACCATATTGGTTCTGAAGCAAGCAAACTTGTTTAGTGTCACGCGTTTACAAAAAATTGTTTCTTTTGATAAAATAAAAATTTTGTTGGTAAAAAAGGAGCGTCAAACTTTAGAACTTAACTTTAGAACTTCCTGTGTACTAGGTCAAGGGCGTGACTTTGGCGAGAATTTTACACGGCGATTCCAGGGGCAAACTGAACGAAGCAGGATCTCAGAAAAGTGTTTTAAAAGCCATTTAACTTTAATAAAGAAAATAACCCTAAAAACCGTTAGCCTATATACAGAATTTAACAGACCTGATAGAAAAGTCTGATATATTCACACCACTAGAGAGAATTCTTGCAAAAAACGAATTTTCAAATTTAGCCAGTGATAAGCCTCATAATATTGCTATAAAGTTCCTGTCTTCAAAACTACCCCAGAAGACAAGCCCTGAAATTGGATGAGGCAAATTATAAACTTAACAGCTTTCAATCATGCTGATATCCTAAGAACGGGCTTTGTAATGGAAAGCTTGTAAAAGCAAGGGCCGAGCGCAGACTGGGAATGGGAAACACAGGAGGCCTAGCGCACCCACTAGCTAGAGGATAATTATAGACCTCTTTCATAATGGCGGCCAAATAAAATATTATTTTGTTTCAATGCTAATAAGCCCTACTAACCTCGCTACGACGAGTAAATTTCAAAAGAATATTTGTTTTAAAACGAGGGCAGTAGGTCTAATTAACATAAATACAAAGGAATGTAAAAGTGGTCGCCATTTATGAAAGTGGTCTATAGCACTGGAGCCGCTATCACCACCTTTCCCTTCCCAATCCCCTGCTACGGCCACTGTGACTTTGCTTGTCATGTTTCGCTGCAAGGCCTGGTCCTAGCCTACCGTACTAAAAGGGTTATTTTCCTTTTCTGGATAAAACATCAACCTTAAATTAATTCAAAGATCAGAGAAGTACAGAAAGTTAAAGTTGATTGCTCTGAGTTTAAGACTGACCAATGCACAAAAACAACGAACTATTGCAGCACTTGCAAGTTACAAAATAGAAAATTTAAAACCAAACAAGCTGATGTAACCAGCAACATCATCAACGAGCTATATTTTTTAAGGTCACTTCACGGCCGGGAAGGAGGGAGGGAAATTTGCACATGAAGGGGCGAGGATACTCGTCAAACGTTTTGAATTAAACCCCTAAAGGGAGACCAATCTGGGCGTGGCCCAGGCTTTTTTTTGATCCCTAAAAGTGACCATATTTAAAACATTAAATTTATATTTTTATATTTTTTCGCATGTAACCGTAAACGAGACCTTCACAGCTATATAATTATGGGCTTAATGAGACCAAAATCCAAAATTTACACCCCAAAGCGAGACGACAAGCATTCCCGCCCGTTTCATATGCGACTCTCTCCTCCTCTCGGGAACTTTAGTTTCTTTTTTAAATTTCGCCCTACTGCAATTTTTTTGCGAACTAAGTTGCTCTATTTTTCTTATGTCTTATGAAAGAAAACTAGGAGTGTATTCTTTTGGGAATATCCTGGCTATTCTCATTCCGGATTAGGAATAACAGAATAAACGGAATATCAATTTACAAAAGAACACATATTCTGAAAACGGAATACTATTAGCGAAGGTGACCTGGGAACTATTGTATCTGCGCATGCGAAAACTGCGTTGGCTTGGAGAGAGAAAGAGGTTTCCCGAAAGTTTGGAACACGAAAAGTTGAAATATGGTCATTACCAGTTTTTTGGCGGTTTTCTTGAATTCTCGGTTTGCTTCATTGGCTAAAAACCTTAAGTGGAAAAATGACGAAAATTTTTTTGTACTTATGAGTGCCTTGCGTGCTGCAAATGTGTTCCCGTATTCTCTTCTTCTTGATGTCGACTTAATTTGAAAAAAGGTCCGTGGTTTTTGCACAAACCAATTAATGTCAACGTCATTTCTTTTGACCAGGCAAGGGCACTTTTTCTCATTAAAACAAACTGACAACTCTTCTTGTTCTACCACCGGTAAAGAAACAGAAGAGAGGCCAACAAACCCACATCTACGGTAGACATTTTGCATCGCTATTCCATTCAGATTTTTACAAATTTCAAGCCGCCAGCGGGTGACCAGACGGCCGAGTATCATTTCCGGCCAAAATTTTCCCAAAAGAACGGATATTCTACCTATTCGGAGTGAAACATATTCCGGTCAATCCGTCCATTCTCCTATCGGGAGCAGAATGAATGGAATAGGATTCCGTTCATTCCGAAAACGGAATAGGTCGCAAAAGAACATGAATACCGTCTATTCCGTGTATTCCTATTCCGGAATAGCACCAAAAGAACGCGCCCTAACTCTTTAAAAAGTGCCCCTGTGATAAAAAAAAAACACTTCCTTTTTTCCTTCAGATTTTGAAAGTGTGTTTGCTTAACACCTGACTGGCAAAATTTTGAGCTTTGATTTTTATCCAAAGGCCGTTTACTTTGAGTGTAAGTTTTGGATTTCACGGTCCGCCATTACTCACGTTCAAAACTGACCGATTGGATCTCAGAGGGTTGGATCCAGGGAAAAGTGACGTCAGAGGCTCACTAGCTTAAAATTTCAGGGTGTGAACGCAGCTTATTATATATGCAAAGCGTGAGTTTCAAAGTCTGAAAGCCCAAAAACCCCGTGCTGCATATTAATTCTGCGGCGTACACACGTATTGCATTCTTAAACTAGAGAGCCTTTGACGTAATTTTCTCCTCGATCCAGCTCTCTCAAGAACATAATGTTAGTAATGGCGGACCGTTAAATAGGAAAATTACAGTTAAAATAAAGAGGTGTCTTTTTGAAATCAAGGCTTAAAACGTGGGTCACTTAGTGTTTTGTTAACATAGTTTTGAAATCCAAAGAAAAATATAAATTGATTTTTTGGTCACAGGGGCACTTTAAGGAAGATGTCCCAATCAGATTCACATTAAAACTAAGGGTAAAAAGAACTTGGACAATACCCGGGTACCAGAGGAATTTTTTTCTAAGATCTAAGAAACCCTTAGCTGATTCATCGCCGACAACAGTTGGCAAAACTTCCTCTTCAACCTTGCAGAAAAAAAAAATTCCAGGTACCTCAGGTATCAG
>NC_090894.1:14358560-14378560 GCF_036669925.1 Montipora capricornis | reverse complement strand
AATGATCGCAACTGTTCACATACAGCTTTTCGTTGACGACCCCTTTAATTAGAAGCTGCAGTCTTTAAAAATTCAAGTAAAGAAATTAAATACTTTAAGGACATAAATTTCTGGCAGAAAATACAGCCACTAGTCAGCGGGCTTTGAGTCCCCGGTGGTTGGCAGTTGAAGCCTGATTTCAGTTTTCTCCAGAAAAAAGGGTCATCTTTATCTTTAGGATCAATAAAGTCCACGAAATGTTTGACATTTGATGGACCGTTTCTTTCTGAACACAGGAAAAAAGTAGAAAAAAAAAAATACAATCACAAAATGAGATATCATTTATTGATTTGCATAAACACGTTCCGGGCTATTCGCATTCCATGTCGTTCATCGACACCAGAACGGATTTTATAAATTACAACTTTGGATACATTCAGTCGAATAATTTTTAGCAAGAGTATTCTTTCCTGAATATTTTGTCGCCTTCGCTTATAATCCACTGAAACTTTAAGCTTGCACCGACAGTCGCAGTCGATATTGTTTAAGCATCCTCTAATGGTTGAGCCTCACCGGAGATGAATTTCTCGTGCACCAATCAAAACACTGCAATTTCCCCTTTGTAAAGTTAATGTTAACGTCAATCCGATTTGCAATGTTAAGGAGGGAGTTAAGGCAATATCTCTGGTAAAATGCTCACATTACTTTCCTTCTTTTGCCAGTGGAAATCGTGAAACTAAATCGGCTGGGCTTGTGCCACGACTAGCAGAAGAATTCTGTATGCGACCAAAGACATGTTATCGTCAATTTCGATCATAGTCATTTTTCTTGGCGTTCTTATATTTGTGATAGCTGCCCTGGTTCTCTGCTGCCTGTGCTGCCATCTTCGTTCGCGACCGAAAAACGAACAAGGAAACTCTGTGAATTACCTTCCGCACGGACGGGGACGGAGCGAAAAAGAAACGTCAGTAACCGAATTGTGATGACCAGCGGTGTTTTGATGCGCGCCTTTCTCTTTTCCTCGATTGACTTTGTCTTCACTTTTTTTCGTAAAAATCCTGTGCTTCAAGGCTTACCACCAAACAGCGCCGGCATCCATTTTGAACATTTTCCTTGGTGTTCGCGGAACTAAACGGACATTCAACAAAGGAACCATTATTTTACATTGTTCTAGACAAAATTGAAGGGGAAAAAAATCCTTCGATGAACTATTTGTTTACTGAGACTGTATGAAAGTGAACTTTATAGCAAGTTTATTCATCGCCTCAGCAAGTGTTAAACAGTTATTAGCATGTTCCAAGAAGACTATCCGGAATCGATATTTCCATCGCAGTGGAGCTCAGTTTGCTAAACATCTCTTTCGTTATTACTAAGGTGAAACACTTGAAGATATCTTCCACTAATTTACTGCTATACTTTTAATAAGGAGGCCGAAGAATGCCGCCTCCATTTGTTTGTGTAAGGGCAAGGGGATCTAGTCGGATTTGAGTTTCTTAGTGATTTGCAAGTTATTTACGCAACAACATCTGCTAAAAGACATCTCGCACAGCTATACATATGAACTGACTTGAAGGCCAAGGCGTTAACGAAATTTCTTTATTTATGCTTATACCCGATTAATAGGTAAAGAATATTTCTCACCTCGTAACACCTGGAAACTGAATTGGATTCAGATCGTACAACGTTTTCCTTAGTAATGCTACGGCAACTTTACGCATAACTTTATTGCAATTTTATTTGAGAAAAAGTTTGAAATTGGCGATAAAATATTGTTTTTTTTCCGTTTCCATAAGTCTTCGCGAGCAAAGCTGGTAAACCGATATTTTTCACGGCTCTCTCAAACTGGAAAACATTCCTTACCAATGAATTGAAGCTTTGCCAAATTTAGATAAGATTCGGATCGCGCGTAACAGAAACTTAGCCCGATATTGTCAGAAAACTTTTACTAGAAAGAAGCGGAAAAATATAGATTGAATTTTATTTCTTGTCTTTCTACCGAGATGCTTTTAATGCAAATCTTATTGCTCCTAAACTAGAAAACATCCACCTATTTAATTTATAGAACTCTGAAGGAGATTCGGATACGGTTGTAGAATATTGTCTTGATGAAGATCGAAGTTCATACAGCTTTTACATAAATATCTTACTTTTTACTACTTTACTTATCCTTATTGCAAGTTTTATTACCAAAAAGTGCGGAATTGTGATAAAATTTGATTTTTCTTGATTTCTGTTCCTATTGTGTGTACAACCTTTAAGATAAATTTTGATATATTATAGGCAAATAACTCTGAATTATTTGGTGTTCACTGACTCATTGGTGGGAATTATTGTGAAATCTGACCGGTTTTTTTTTGGCGTGAATTATTTCACTTTACTGTCACAATTAAGTTCTTCAAAAACGAAGCAGCGGAGGGCGAGAAGACGGCGACCGCGGCAGGGGCAATTTCCCTTGATTGCCTTTCATAGGTCCAAAGGACACGGTAATGAATGCTGGATTGAGGAAAATTCACAATGTGCTTTTTCCCCAGATTTTTTTAGCCCTACCATTTTAAAATGGCCAGAGAACTTCGTGAAGTTCGTTTGCAGAATAGAAATCATAGGAAACAAATAAAAGATAGAAAAATCTCTCTGTTAAGACGAGGCATAGCGGTTTATGTACTGAATTGCACAAGACTGTCGACCCGGATTCTTATCCCGCTTCACTAATGGGATTTGTCTTAGGTTCCCGAATGAAACATAAACACGCTCTGTGAATGCCCAACTCGTTGCCTCATTTTTCATGTGTATTCCAATTTTATTGTTACATTACTGCCGGTTCTCTTTAACAGTCCATTTGTGTGATTCAATTATGGCCTTCTACTGTCGAGGCAGGGCGCCTCATTTTTCATGCCAGTGTATTCTATATAGTCCATTTGTGTGATTCGATGACGGCCTTTTACTGTGGAGGCCACGATTATTTGTTAAATGCTTTCTTACTCCATTTCCTAAGACGTTTGCCTTCCTGTCTTCCAGGAGTCCGTGGGATCATACCAGATGAACAGAGGCCTACAAAGCTGGCCCTCGTACAGTGACTTCCCTTGATTAGTTATTATGATTTATCAATTTACTAGGAGCAAATGATGAGATTCTCAAAGTTGTAGTTTGTTCGAAGTAATGTTACCCCCGAGCAAGATCTATTATGTCAGTTGGTTAAGAAATTAGACACTAAAACATCTGTTTTGTTTGTATAGTTTCCCTTGATTGACATTTTGAATCTTTTAATATGTGAACGAGTGGGTATTGGATGTAATTTGGAAGAAGGTGGACGAATTAGTTAAACGGATTTCGATTCATAACTTGTGTTTGTTTCCGGCAGGTGTAATGCACAAGTGCTGGTTGACGAAAAAAGAGAGCTATTGTTTCAGTTAATCCACCAAAACGTGGGCGATGAGGAAATCAGAGTTTAGTTTAATTTAAGACATACCAAGCAAGTACAAAAACATGCTTTTCTCCTTGGCAATCGCCTTTGTCTGGCGTTGAATGGTTCTTTAACATAATATGAATTTGGTGATTAATTGTATTAACTATTTACATCTTAACAGGTTATGCATGATACCACAAATTAAAGGGAAAAACAAAAAAAAGTCTGCGCATATCTGATCAGGCACTCAATCTATTTGTCTGAATATGAAGCCTGAAATTCGCGAAAATTTAAAATTATGTCAAGTGATATAAACAAAAGGCTGATATTTTGTCAAGAGGAAATTTTTGGTTTGTGTCTTTTGTCTGAGTATTTTTGTTTTCGACTTGCTCCTCTCCGGTTAGAAAACCACTATTCGTCAACAATTGTGTAAAAAGAAATGCTTTTTAGTATATTCTTGTCATCTTATCAAAGGAGAAGCAGAAATATTGAGGCCTTTGAAAGAATTATAAACCTCTTCTTCTATTTACAACCACAGTCTTTTTTGTTAATTGTACTTTTCCTACATAAAAGCAGGTAAATGTCAGTTTTCAAGGTATGGACAAAACAGCTAACAATATAGGAAAGTTTTGCGATAAAAGCTTTCCTTATTTATTAATGGTTAAAAGTGGACGAAACTTAAAAATTGTTCTTTTAGCGCAAGATTTTCTGACAATCAGAGGAGAAGACCACTATTTAACAATTAGACCCGTAGCCCGCAAAGGCTACGGGTCAATAGCCCATGAGGCGAAGCCGGGCTATTTATTTGTGCTGCGCCATTTCATCATCTTTCCGTCGTTGCCTTCAAATAAACCTCAACAGAGGTTGCTTTCTCTATCACGCAAAAAGTGTCTCCCTTGTTTTAAAGACAACAGCACGAACTTCCAACATTTCTCCAGGTTATGGCATACGATAACAGCAATGTTTGTAGCTGAAATTCGTTCTCTAATCGTCTCAGCGTAGATGTTCTTATGTACATATTTCCCCCGAAGATTAACTCTCTTGTTACGAAACTTTCACAGGCGATGGCGTTCTTAGAATAGCAACGGCGTCATCGTAGCCCGCGCGGAATCCACTCTCCATGTCCTGGAGACTAGCTTCCAGGCTGTGTGTGGTGATAGAGTGCGCGTGATGGGCCTGGACGAGGCGCTCTAGCCGCGAGATGATCTCGTAGTCTGGAACGGAAAGTGTGTTGATATCCAAGCCAAGAAGACGCGCCAAAACTTGACGAAAATCTAACAGCTGCAAAGAACATAAAGTCAAATGAAATATTAAGTGTTGCACCAAGGAGTAGGTTTAAATTAAGGCAAAGTGTAAGAATGTAAACTGACATAATAGGGGAAAATCTTCAATGTAACATTCCACACATACCTGTTTTTCTCGAAGTCTGCACTCCTCCAAGGCCTGCTTAGTTGTTTGTAGGTCACCGTTCAGCTGCTGCAGTGTTTGCGAAGTTTGCGCTTTCTTTTCCCGTGCCTGTGTTTCTGTCATTTCAAGCTCGTTTTTCAAGTCGTGCAACTCTGCGCTGGTTTTGTGCTTACTCTTTGCGAGTTTATTGACAGCATTTTCAAGTTCTTCGATCGTCTTCCCTTGTTCCAGAGTTCTTACCTAAAAGACAATGCAAACGTCACCTTTCGTTCAATCATACCAGCGACTTAGTCACTGCTATTTCGTGGGAGCGATTCAAATGTCAAACACTGATTTACATCTACGTCTACATTTTCCAGCTCTCGGCAAAGTCCCTTTTTGACTTATGGCTGTTTCTGCTTAGGTGGCCTCATACACCATAAGCCCTTTTAGAGATAATCACCGCCAAGCCAGCCACTTCTGCTGGAGAGAACAGGACAACCATAACACCGGGGGTTTCAAGTCCATAGGGAACCTATGAACATAGAAGATATTTCAGGGGCACCCAACGTCAATTTTCGGAAAATATCTGTTCGGAAGACGATTTGAGATCTAGAATTTTCGGAACTTTTTTTTGTAAAATTTCTTGCTTGCCTGCCTCTCCTAGGATTTTCGAACATCTGAAAAATGGTATAATTGCCGATTTTTAACGGATTTTTACCCTGAAAAGGTGAAAAGGTCACCTAGAATTTTCGGG
The DNA here is from genome assembly GCF_036669925.1 of Montipora capricornis. Lineage (NCBI taxonomy): Eukaryota > Metazoa > Cnidaria > Anthozoa > Scleractinia > Acroporidae > Montipora > Montipora capricornis. Next base: position 14,373,035 of record NC_090894.1, on the reverse strand, counting down.
ATCCTTTTTTCTGGCTGAAATTTTCGAAAAGGTAAGTTTTGATCCCTATAATTTTCGGATCACTAGACTTTCACCTAGGAAATCCGAACAGATGAAAAATTTTTAGGGGATAAAAATATGCCCATATCTACCGTTTAAATACTAAAATACGTTGAACAATGCTATGTTTAAGTGGTTTTGAACTATATTCTCGTTGGGTGCCCCTGATATTTATGAGACGGGGCGTACGGTTTAAAGTCCTTATCCGAGAAGGCCTGAAAGTCTAACCATCTGCAGATGAAATTACAAAGGCACCACTTTCTCCTCAGTAATTTTAAGATTTTGAGTGTTGATCCGGCCGGGGGTTCGAAACCGCGACCTTCGTTCAGCACAACAGCCCAATGTTCAACCAACTGAGAGACCGGTGTGCGTTCTTTGATACAACTGTTGATGTTTAAGGTGCAATGCGCCCGCAGGAAGGATGGGAAACTATGGTTGCTTAGCGACGGGCGAAAGAACAACCGAAGTCGTCCAAGCATGCAACTAGTCAAACAACTAGTTTCCCAAGTTTATTTGATTTTTAGCAAAACGCAAATTCCAGCTTAACGTCTGTAGTTAATACGCGATGCTTAATCAATTGTTAGGAAGAAAGACCTACGGTTTTACGTCGTTATTCGATAAGACTAGAAAATCCAACAGGAGTCTCCAATTAATAAATTTTGTTCACTCACCCTAAGCTCGCTTGCTTCTAATAATTTCGCCTTTAAGCTTGTGATTTCTTTTTTATAGTCAAGCAATTCTCGTTGCAGTTTATCGTTATGTTTGACAAGTTTCTTGTATCTGAGTGAATTGTCATCTCTCTCCACTTCAACACGCCCCTTTTCTCGTAAAAGGTCTTCGAGTTCCGCCACTTTCTTTTTCAGCAAACCTAAGTGTAAATCTTTGCTCTCAATCTGTTGTTTGGACCACTTAACTCTTCTCTGAAGGTTATATATCGTGGTCTTTCTGTCATCTAATGCATCCGCCTGATAGAAACAAGAATAGAATCAAGGTCAAGGTCAAGGTCGAGGGGATGTTCTGGGTGGGGGATCTGTCAAATATGGTCGATGGGGCGATACTTTATCCCCCTCCGGTCTCTGTCTGTCGGGGACAGATATCTGACAACTAGTGCGGGATCTTGAGAAAGTAGAAGCGATCAAGGCTAGAAATCTCAGGGGCAGGGTGGGAGGCATTGGCAAAGCGTCCAGGGATACCGCTACAGATTCCATTTTTGTTGTCCTGTGTTCCAAGCAGGAGCAAATTTCCTAGAGCTCCAATGCTCTCCATCCGTAAGACACAATTAAAAGTGCCCCTGTGATCAAATCACTTCCTTTTTTCTTCAGATTTTGAAAGTGTGTTTCCTTAACACCTGACTGTCAAAATTTTGAGCTTTGATTTTTATCCCAAGGCCGTTTAATTTGAGTGTAAGTTTTGGATTTCACGGTCCGCCCTTACTCGCGTTTAAAACTGACCGATTGGACCTCAGAGGGTTGGATTTAGGGAAAAGTGTCGTCAAAGACTCACTAGCTTAAAATTTCCGCGTGTGAATCAGCTCGATATATTTGCAAAACGTCTATAAGCCCAAAACACCTGTGCTGCATATTTCTTCTGCGGCGTACACACCACGCATTGCATTCTTGAACTAGTGAGCCTTTGACGTGATTTTCTCCTCGATCCAGTTCTCTCAAGATCTTAAAGTCAATAATGGCCCGGCGGACCATTAAATAGGAAAATTCCAGTTAAAATAAACTGGTGTCTTTTTTTTAAATTAAGGCTTAAAACTTTGGTCGCTTAAGGCCGGTTTACACGGTGCGACTTGTCGGCCCGACGTAAAAAATCTGTTGCAGTAGCCACCGCCAAAAATCGGGCCGACAAGTCGCACCGTGTAAACCGGCCTTTAGTGTTTAGTTAACATAGTTTTGAAATCCAAAGAAAATTTAAAAATTCACTGATAACGATCCCTGCGGGAATTTTAAAGTTATCGTGAAAAGGCAATTTTCTGTTCCCTGCAGACGGTTGTGTCACAAGAGAGTTGAGTAAATCGCACGAGAGGTGATGGGATGTCTCACCTCTAACTTTACAAGTTGTTCTCCTCTCGCTAACAAGGCATCGCCATTCACATCCAAACCAACATCGTTGGCAATTTCGTCGAGTTTCATGACACGCGCTAGCTTCTCACAAAAGGTAACAAACTGAAAAGTGAAACGAACAGAAAAGATATCACGATAAAAAAAAACATGGTAACGAGGAAGCTGAACGATTAACTAACTGAATGTCATCATCAAAACTGACATCGTCGTCTTCAGCAGCATCCACTTATATCCAAAAATGCATGCACGCCCAATTTTTTTGTGTGAAAAGATTTGCCCGCATTAGCCTCCATTTCATGCTAGACCCAGTCCAGCCGTGAGAATAACGAAAATGGTCTATTCGCCTTTGTCACACCGCGGCCATATTGTCCCGGGAGACCAAAAAAACCTTTGTTTTACCACGCCAAGTCTCGCAGTGGAAATCATGGGGGTGAGGCTTGGCGTGGTAAAACAAAGCTTTTTTGGTCTCCCGGGACAATATGGCCGCCATGTGACATGGGCGAATTGTCTGTATTCCGAGACACGAGTGATATTGAAGTTGGGGAGAGGAACAAAGGGACACTTTGTGAAGCTTATTGAAATCCGCATGTATCTATCTAATTAGGGACATTACTGGACACATCTGGCAGCATCAACGTCGTCGACCTCATCATTGCGCACATCACTATCATCATCATCGTTGTCGTTATCGTTATAGTCGTTATCGTGATCATCATCGTCATCACCATCGACACCACAACCACCACCAACATGGCTGGCGTCAACCCTTTGAATCTCAGGAGAAAGATCACCATGTCAATTCTCCTCACAAGTTCGATTAAATGTCATCCACACAGTTATTGAGAATGAAGATGATCATCAGCTCTAAATATAAGACCAAATTCTTATGACTACCCAACAAAGACATCTATGGCACTACTTAGGAGAATGGGCGTTTCGATCTTGGGGATGGAAGGGTTAGGATCCTCACCTTCCGTTTATCGTCCTTCAGTTGGTCTCTCTCCACATCAGACGTCAGTAGTTCACCTTCAAGGCCCGTTACTCGCTCTTGGTTTTCTTTTAGTTGAGTCTCGGCCTCGTTGGCTCGTTTTAGCGTGGTGCGATGAAGGTTCCTTTGACTCTCTAACTCTTCCGAGATGTTCTTTATCTGGACCCTTAAAGACTCCTCTTTCTAGGTATCGTAAAAATTGAGACAAAGGGACGGGGACCGCGGTGAGCGTACTATACTGGCAATAGGCCATTTCCGAGTTCATGTCTGCCTCCTCTTTAAAGCGAGTCTAAGTGCGAAGTTTTTGTTATGAAAATTAGCTTTCATTCATATGTAAAGTAGAACTAATTACCATCACAAAAACTTCGCACTTAGGCTAGCCCTGAAGAGGAGGCAGACATGAACTCGGAAATGGCCTATTGATTACTTACATCTTCTACAGTAACTACGAAGCAAAAGAAGCAAAATCGCATTAATCGGGGCTGAAACTCGGTGTTTAGATTCATGTCATCTTTGTTTTTTTCTTGATTTAATTTTGGATATGTGACGAAAACGGGGGAAACGTTGAATAGCTGAGAGACAAAATACTTCTTTTTTCCGAGTGTCTCCGAACATCCGAACTAGCAATCGCAAGGTTATAGGTTCGACTCCTGCTAGAGATTCTCGGACTTTTTCCGAGTAGCTCCAAACATCCGAACTAGGAATTGGATTCCACGGGAAGATACGAGAATTGAATACTAGGGGTCATGAGTTCCTTCCAAACAGTGACATTAAAATAATAACTAGTAGCAAGAGTCCATGGATTACCAAAAGAGTAGGAATTATCCAAATTGGCCTCGTCACCATCAGTCTCAGAAACGTGTCTATTTTTTAACCAAGTTTTGCGGGAAAATAAAACAATAGACCAAAACGGCTAACTCAATGTTAGATTTAAATTGGGTACACTTTTGTATTGAATTAGCTAATTGGGTCTATTGTTTATTTTGGTTTAAAAATAGACACGTTTCTGACGCTGCTGGGGACAAACCTGATACCACATTTTTACTCTTGTGTTTAAATGGACTCTTGCTAGTAAGTCGAAGAACGTATATACGAATTTTCCGAACTGAGCATGCGCATAAAGTTTGGAGGCCGACATTTTTCAAAGTGCGCGTGCTCAGAACGGAAAATCGTCCCCGTAAAGGTGACTCCTAGTAGTATGCAATTCCAAAGAAAAATTCAACGAAGACCTGAAAGGCCAACAAAAGTTAAACGGTTTGATCTTGTTGTGTGGTCTTAGCTATCCTTGTCCTAGTATTTCTATCGGGAAAAAAATTAACACCAACCGCTTTCAGATCTCTGAAGTGCCTTGAAAGATTCTTTACTTTTGAGACAATGGCGTCTTCTTCGGCAGGTACAGAGTCATCTGTGTCTCCAATGAGCTGTGCCAAATGACGCTTGAAATTGTGCAACTGTAGAGAAAACAAGAAAATAATGAACACCACCAAGAGATGACAAACCTGTCACAAAAACTCCTGAATAACAAACCTAGCTTGTCTTCCTCAGGTCTCCTATGTATAGTTTAGTGGAAGTGCATCCAAACTAGAAATCAGATGCTCATAGCTTCGACTCCGAGTATCTCCGAACATCCGAAGTCAAAGGTTTGACTTACGTTAGAAAGCAGGCGAACTTTTTCCAGGTATTTCCGAGAATTCACGGGGGAAAAAAAAAATCTGAAAGAATTAGCAGCTACAAACCCTTGATTGAGCTGACTGCCCCGTGTATTCGCTGGTGTGAAGGGTTTGTTCCATTTCTGCCAGTCTGCAACCAAAACAAAGTTCAATATTGAGACACGACCCTGTGTCAACCACGTTGGGGTGCCAAAAACTTGTAAAGAAACCCTGGCCAGGTTGAGGTCTTAATTAAACAAATTCCTGCAGGAATGAACTCAAACCCGTATGGACCAATTTATAAAACTCTAAAAAGCTCAAGATCGACCAAAAAACGAAAATTGCAAATAACTGACTTGTTTTGCTTTTCATCCAGCTGTTTCTTGGTCATTCCCCAGGCATCTTGACTGGCAGCAAGCTGGTGTTTCAAACGATCAGTTTCTGTCTCCATTTCCCGAATTTTCTGCTGCAGGGTGTCCCTCTCTCTTGTCAAAGAGTTGATTGTCTCTTGGCTTTGACTGGATGATTTCTTTTCCTGTCCGACTTCTGAAACCAATCTCATGATGGTTTCCCTGATAAGTGAATAATCCAACATCATTAGGTTTGCCCTTATTGGCAGTTATACTTAATAATGGTGATGATGACAATGACTGAATGAGGGACTGGGTGAAATGAATAATAATCTCAATCATTTCAAGTTCATCATACCTGCTTGCTTTAGACTCCAAGTTGCTTTCATGCAAGTTCCTTGACAAGTTGTTTGCTTTTTCTTTTAGACCATTTCTTTCCCTGACTATTTCTGCAATCTGCATGATCAGAAAAGAAGTTGAGAAGTACATGTACCGGTAAGTCATTTTTAAACATGTTGAATAATAAATTATTTACTATAATATAATGAGCCTTAAAAATTTTGGGTAATAGACCAATAGAAACAATTCATTTTGCAAAGAGTAAGTCATTAGAAACTTATCATATGATTGCGCCTTTCATAGGCTTAGTACCAACACCGAAATTTATGCAAGTTGTGGCGACTGTTTTGAATTGTTTATTGCTGCCATCAATCAATATACCTGAAGGGTAAAATGAATCAATATTCAAGTCTTGTGATTAGCTGATTTCAGCCCACTCTGTTGTTTCTACTTTTATTCTAACCCTAACTACTACTACTACTACTACTACTACTACTACTACTACCACTAGTAGTAGTAGTAGTAGTAGTAGTAGTAGTAGTAGTAATAATAATAATAAAACTAAATATTTATTCATAAATAAAAATAATATGAGTATCAAACTACAATCGTAATACTCTCGGGGTGACTACACCTCCTCCCACAAACTTCACCATCCACATCAAACTTCAGGAGTTAGACTAAAAGCTAATATAATCATTATGTCAGCTTCAATTTTTCAAAACCTTACCTTCCCAAGCATTGACTGCACAGATCCTGAGGCAGCTTCAGACAGATCCATCTGCAAAGTTCTAATCAGCTGGGTTTTCATCTCCCCGTACTATGAAATATTCAACATAAATTAGAAGTTAATAAGCCAAAGGATGAATATAATTATTATGATGGCATTGACTCAGAAATACCTACTTTCAAGGTTAGGCTTTTAGTGACATAACATAGTTATATTTAACAATGCCATTAATTTAACTCGAAGTTAGAAATGCTTTACAGTATTTAAATCTGACTGTAATTTTAATAATAACCACATTGAAAAAAATTGACCTTGAAATACAAAAATGCCGGCCATCTGCAAATGGTTAAGACTCTCTAGTCTTCTTGGATAAGGACGATAAACCGTTACTAGGCCCCGTATAACATTACCCTTCAATGTTCACAACACTGTGGGACCTAAAAGAACCCACACATTATTCGCAAAGAGTTGTGGTCTGTCCTCTGTTGTATATAAAAATTCATAGTTGGGAGAGTAAATGCTCAGAGATAGCAAGCTACTCTTAATAAAAACCTGAGAGTAAACAAAGTTATGATGATGATGATTTTTGCATGTGGTCTAACTAAAATACAGGAAATGAACTTATTATATAAGTAATGTCAATACTGTATATCCATTTTCAATGAACATTGCACACATACTTTACTTTCCCATTTGGCAGCTCGACTGGCAGCTTCCTCCTCTGCAGCGATGTGATGTTTCAGAGAAGACTCCACTTGCTGGAGACGGTCTTGTAGAGTGTGCATCTCTTTCCTTAATGATGATATGGTCATGTCACTGCGGTTAGCAAAGTTTTCTTTCTCCGCAGCTTGATCCTCAGCCTCTTGTATTCTGTCGCGGAGTGACTGGACCAAGGCTGTCTGTCTGGCTGCATTTTGCTTGTTGCTTTCAATTTCACACTGCAATCAAGAAGAAAGGAAATTTTATTGTCAGTTCTTGAATATATTTTTGATTGTAATATTTTGTCAACTCAAACATAAGAGGACACTAATTTTACAGTGCAACGCGCCTTACCGTGGCCACCCAAAAACTTTCACATTTGACAATTGCGTGAAATATATCAACTCAACAACCCTTTCAATGATGTCCAACTTACAACAGTGCGAAATTTGCAAGGAGGCGTGACTGTCAATCAAATTCGCACATCCCAATTGGCAGACACTTTGTAAAACACTTTGTTAGGTGGCCACGGTAAGGTGCGTCGCACTGTTACAGTAACAATTAATGCAACAACAAATAACATAAAGAAGACTACAACTACCTTGAATTCAATTATCTGCTGATCTTTCTCAGATATTCTGTGTTGGGCATCTCTCAACTATGATCATATGAAATTGTGAGCAAAAGTCAAGTAACTTAAAAACATAACGTTAACTACCTGACTGTATAATAGGAAGCACACTAAACCTTGAAAATCAAGGAGATTTTTGTATCGATCCCTTACCTCTTGCTGCAAGCCTGATGAAACCACTTTCTCCGCTGCAAGATCAGTTTGAGCAGTTTCAGCTGCTTGTCTGTAATGTGATAACTAATGAGAAATATGATCAGTCTTTTCTGAATAATAATTATAATTTTGCTTAATAATTAAATTATAATTTTAATTATAAGAGTAATAATTATTGCTAAACCTTTACTGTAACAGCTATTAATTGGTCCCTCCCTCAATCCTCACCACGATTTAAAAACTTTTTAATTGACACTGGCCTGCCCCGACGTAGCTTTTAAAAACTAATTAGGCTCTTTCCTTGTCAATGGGTTGAAAGCAGCCCCAGACTTGTCTGCAACTCTGGAACCTAGCCTCCTCTGATAGCACTTCAATGCTTATCATGCTGGAAAAGTCTTGGGAAATGCTATAGAGCAATTCAACAGTAATTCACCTTTCGATTCACTATCAAACATTCGGTCGTACATGTACAAGTCATATACCTTGAGTTCTCCCATTAGGGATATCTATACCGGCGGTACCACTAGGATCATTAGTAATAATAATAATAATAATGATAATATTAATAATAATAATAAGAAGAACAAAAAGAAGAAGAAGAAGAAGATCGAGTAAGAGGAAGAGGAAGAGGATGAAGAAGAAGAAGAAGAAGAAGAAGAAGAAGAAGAAGAAGAAGAAGAAGAAGAAGAAGAAGAAGAAGAAGAAGAACTGTTTCAAAGATGTTTAAAATAATTTATGTGTTCATAGTACATCCTCACAGACCCTAAAAGATCCTGTAAGTTCTTTTCACTTAAGTAATACATAGTACCATTGACTGAACATTATATCCTTGAAATGATTATGAAATGGATCATATATGAACTGTAGATATGAAATCAAGTGAATTAAGCTATGACCCTCACAGTTACATGTATAAATGCAATTTTTGCAATTGGGTATATCATCCGTTTCATATCTCATTTTATCGTTGATTCATTCCTCACGGGAACATTAGAACCCACAAATGACCAGCTCCCACGCCAGTGGCTTCATAGCTCAGTAGGTTAATTAGAGCGGTGCACTGGGATCACAAGGTCACTGGTTCAAACCCTGTTGAAGTCTTGAATTTTTCAGGCTTCTTTACGCAATTGCAAAAATTGCGTTCATAACTGCGAGGGTCATAGCTTCACTTGATGTTATATCCTTGCTTATGCTGAAGTACCTGTGCACTAAGTTGCTCCCTTTCCTGTTGAAGTCTAGCCTTTTTATCCCTCAACAATTGAGTTTCATCTAAAGACAAGCCAAGTTCTAAAGAAATGGATGGACTCCGACAAGCCAAGGAACTTGACTCAACCTAAGGTGCAAAAATATTCATTTGATAATCAGCTGTACCAGCAATCGAGAAGAAACCCAAAGTCTCTTTGCACCATTATATATTGGTGGAATTCCTATTTTCTGAGAACATGCAGTTACTTAAAGTGCGCCCATGCAACCACAATAATAATTTGTTTCAAAAAAGTCAAATTGTAACATAATTTATACACATCTTATTTAAAAACCTCTGTATCCACTCAAAAACTTAGTTTAGTCTGTGGATCAACTCAGCTATCGCCTCATGGATCCACAGCTACACTTTGACAATGTTATGATGAAATTCATGATCAGTAACAGGTCCAGACCCATGAAAAACTGACAACAATTTGTTAAATTGAAACGTCTTTTGCAATTTGGCAAGTTAAATGCATTGCATTGTTAACAGTAATGATATGTAAAATTATGGTAAAAGCATAGTTGGATTTTTTTGCCTGACTGTGTAAACAAGTCAATGAACAATGATTAAACAGCAACTCAAACTTGACAAAGCCTTTTTTTTTTTTTGTTTGAAGTATTTTGACTCTAAAAGAACTCTGGAGATCTACCTGTGTGTGGCATTACTTCCCATTTAGTCAAGACATCACATAAGTTCAGAATTTACAAAATTTATCCATGACTTGTATTCAACAACCCAGGGTATCTATAAGCTACGGTGAGAAAGCTGTATAGACTTGTATTAAATTAGCTAGGATTCAAAATTCCCCAAATGAACTGTTGTCTTAGCTTTACTAAGCTGGTAAACACAAGAATGTTTGAATACTATTCTGTTAAAATTTCGATCGCGAGGCAAGTCTGTGGAACTGTTTTGTAAAACATTCCGCGAAGTTCATATAAGCTTGAGTAGGAACAATAATAACAGCTAGTTTTTCTCGGAAACAGCGTTGAACCAAAAGAAATGAAAAACTACAGCATAATTATCTCGGCAAAGACAAATTCGTTACTATGATTCTAATTCCTCGCTAACATACTTCCAAACGATCTAATTCAGGTCCTTAGAACAGATGAATGACCTTCCCAAGAAAACTTGAAAACTGCGTTACCTCGTTTCGCCTTTGAACAGGAGAACTTGTTCGTGAACTACTCTGACTGCTTGATTTTCTTTGTCCAATAATCATAGGAGGCGAATTTCTGTACAACTGTCTTTCATTGCCATGGTCCCTCCAAAGTTCTCGAACATCGACTCCGGAATCTTCAAGGTAAGTCAGCTGTGTGCCCGGTTTGGCTTCAACCAACCTTTGTTTCGGAATTTTGGGAAAATGGTCTGATCTTTCTGAATGTAGCGATGCCATTACATTATAAAGTTACGCTGAAAAGAATACAAGACCGCCTCTCAGATCAGGCTCTCTTGAAAATGGCGGATGTCCAGGTAGTTATTTAGCTTCAGTTGCGTGGCAACGTCAGACGCTATCATTGATGCCATAACCACTAAGGGGACTCAAGAGGGAAAGAGGGGAACAGTTATTCATTGGTGCAATAACCACTAAGAGGACTCAAGAGGGGAACAGTTATTCGTAACTAAAATACATTCAAAAATGAATGCATGCTGTTATGTTTAAGAGAGAGGAAGACTTTTAATCATAAAGACTAATATTTGTTTCTCGGTTTTACAATACGCTACAATTAACGCTTTAAAGTAACACAGAATATCTAATGAATGAAGGGGTAGTTTCTAAAGAAACTGTGGTGCTGCGTCGGTGGGGAAGTAGTATACAAAAATTTGGTTTTATCAACGGAGTTGATAATGTAAATTGGCCACCGTACAGAGATTCTAAAAGCTGACGTTTCGAGCGTTAGCCCTTCGTCAGAGCGAATATCTAAGAATATCTAAGAATATCTAAGTCCAACTGAAAAAGAAAAAAAATTTTCTGGAGGGTACTTTGACTATAGTTCGCCGGAAATTGAATTTTTATATATTGCAATTGTGATATTTTTACGATGGAAAAAAAAAATGATATAAGTGGAAAGTAATGAAAGTAAATTTTAATATTTCTGCTTCAAACAATTGTTGCGTGACGCTAAAGAATAATTGGCTTACTTTACTGAATGTTTGTCGCTTTCTCGTTTCTGATTGGTTCGTTTCTTCAAAGCCACTTAAGCTCGGAAAAGCCGACGCGGTTGATTTTCGAAAAGCACGCTACATTAATTTTGTAAGCAAGAGCTCAGAGATCGGTCGTTTTACAAAGAAATCAAGCGCTGGTAAGTTTTCCTTTCTGATCAAGCTTCAAACTATAAGACGTTATCTGAATCGTGTCGTTTTAATGTAGGAAAAAATGGAACAGCCGACAAACGTTCCCGAGCTGATGCAGTTTGTGCAAGCAACGCTCCAGAACATGCAAGAGAAGTTTCAAAACGTCGAAGACTCGATCGTTAAAAGAATGACTGAAACTGGCAAGAAGCTTGACGAGATAGAAAAGGGACTCACAGATTTGATGGATCATTCAGGAATGGGAGAACCGTACGAAGAAGAATCGGAATCCGACAAAGATTTCTCGGACGCCGACAAAGGCAGATGATCATAAACTTTGCCCGTTGCTACAGAAGCCAAAAAAGATTATAATGTAAACAGAGAAAATTTTGAACTTGAAGTGAGCAGTTTCAGTACCTTTGTGTTCTGTAGAATCCCCAAACCCCAAAATTCGGACATTTTAGACTGCATCGATAAGCTCAAATTTATATTGTTTTAAAATATTGAACACGTTACGCCATTTGTCAACTTTCTGATTGCCTTTATTTTGAAAAGCCTGATAATTTTTAACATTGTTTGATCTGTCTGATGTTTTAGGCTTTATATGTTAAAAACTCCAAAAATAAATGTTTTAACTAGTTATAGGTTGTGGACTATAATGATATATTTTGCAAAATGTGTAATGCAATTTGCGCAAAAGTGCAAAAAAACTAGCGTGGGTGACAGAGGTTATCGAGGAGGAGCCGAAGGCTTCGGGCAATTCGTTCTTTGTTTACTGTATTTGACGGTTGCAGCGTTACAAAGCATAAAACCTCTGGCGTCCCAGGAAAAACCAACCTGGCCTACTTTGGGCTACTGTGCATCAATTTTCTCACTTGGCAAGTAAAAGGGGTGATAAATTGACCCAATCAGAACACTACACATTGTACGAGGGTATATACCTCTGTATTTGTAAGAAAACTCCAAAAATGCTCTTCTCAAATTAGGGAGATTCTTCAGTGATGAAGGGGTGGCTAGAGCTTTTACTCTTTTTGTATCGAGTCTCTAAATTTCAACTGGTCATCAGTTCCCCATTCAAGTCACATCATGCAACCTCAGTATGTGAGAACACGTGAGGGGATTTTACAATCTTGGACATTTCAAATGGTAAATTAAGACCACCCCTCCCCCCAATTTCAATGATAAACAATTGACGGGCTTCAACTTGCGTGCGGATTCATCCTTGATTTTGGGGGAAGGGGGAACTAATTTTTTATTTTATTTTGTCCAAGATTGTAGTTGTTCCTAATAGTGCTGTTTTTTTTAAACTTACGAGCCAAGCACAGATTTACCCCAGTACTTTAAAGATGGTCTACTAATCCTTTCTGAAATGTCGCAAGCTCCCCCACAACAATAGACACAACTCTACTTTTGACCTTACAGAGCTTTCTCACTTCCCTTCCAAGATCTTGATATTTATCAATAATATTATTTATTATTTTTCATGTACACCAAGTTCATCAATATTTAAAGAACATGTTTTGAGCAATGAAATTGACATTACACTAGTTCAAAGGAAAATAATAATTAAATATTATTTTTTCTTTTAAATTTAAAGATGTTGTTTTAAATATTGATCAACTCGGTATATATCAAAATAATAGTAATATGTTATTTCATTCATTGTCAGCAAATACATGTTATTGCACACAGAATGACTTAAGGCTTCTCACATCCATACTTAGCAGAAAACCTCTGCAGCAAAATTCTTCCAAAATAATAACTTATGCGTTATTGAATAATTTGGTTACAAAGATTCTTTCAATGCAAATGCAATTTGCTTTACACAATGTTCAAGAATGTCTGGCTCATTAAATCCAAAACTCAATCGCATACAGTTCTTAAACTTTCCAGGGGTAGTAGAAAAGACACAACCATGTTTAAACTCAACAAGATACTTTGTCTTGCATATTTCAAACAATTTGATACAATCGACTTCTGGGGGAAAGCTTACCCAAACAAAATATCCTCCTTTTGGCTTCTGGTATGAAATTGGAATGGGTATGTACTTATCAAGGGCATTACATAGTGCATCACATTGAGAACGGTAATTCTGTCTCGCCATCATTAAATGCTCTTTTACTAAGCCCTCTCCCAATGCAACAGATATTATGCATGAAATGTACTGGTTAAAGCATCCTCCACTTGCGTTATAAGCATTTCTACTTAGCAACTTTCTTGCCTTCTCAGGGACTTCCATCCACCCAATTCGCAGACCAGGAGCCAGCACTTTGGAAAACGAACCATTAGAAATGACATTGCCTCTGTAATCAGCATCAGATTTGTTATCGTAAGCAAACAGCCTTTGCGGAGCAGGTGCATCATCCACAAACGATAGCAAATTGTAGACGTCATCACAAAGTGCAAGCACATTGTGTTTGCGAAGCACTTTTATCAGCTTTTCACACCTTTCTGGTGCAAGACAAGATCCTGTTGGATTGTTGAAAGTAGGGACACAATACAGCATTGAAGAATATGGTTTCTCATCTGTGGCAAGACGAAATTTATTTGAATGTTCTGTAATTAAATTTTCAAGCTCATCTACCATCATTCCATCTTTATCTGTCGGTACACCAATAACCCTCATTCCAAGGTCATCCTTTAATGCCCGAAGACCAATAAAGTATGAAGGCTCTTCTACAAAAACCACATCCCCAGGTTGGAAAAGAACATGCCCTAGGAGGTCAAGCCCTTGTGAAGCACCAGCATTCACCCACAGGTCTTCGTAATTAACAGCATCACCATAGACCTCACTAAGGAACTTGGCTAACTCTGAGCGGAACACAGCTGGACCTTGTTCAAGTCCATATTGGAGGGCACTCGTACAATGCTGTGACTTGTGAAGTGACGTGGTAGCTTCCTGGACAAGATGAGCGCACATCTGACGAAGATAAGAGCTTGGAGCTCCAACACTCAGACTGTACATTCCACTTTTCAGACGATCAAACTGAGTTGAAAAGGTGTTCATGATGCTGAAACTCCTGCCATCCAAAAGAATAACAATCATTACAAATATCAATTTTGTAAAAAAAATGCAATGCAGCAAGATTGGTTATCATAAGTTATCATAAAAAATGAATTGTTCGAGTGATTGGCCTTGAGCTGCTTTTGAAAATTTTAATGATCCAAGCTTTTGCTGATCTGTGGCATCACCGGGGTGATGATGCTGTAGATTGACGGAAGCTTGGATTAAAATCATGATGCGATAGATCAGTGAAACCTTGGATTAAAATTTTCAGAAGCAGCTCAAG
>NC_090894.1:14308560-14346060 GCF_036669925.1 Montipora capricornis | reverse complement strand
AATCTTTGGTTGTTTAGAAACTATGTTCGAGTAACAGAGCTGGTAAAATATAAGCACTACAGAAATAAAGAGTAAAAAACGAGCACGAAACTTTGATGCTGCCATGTTGGGCGCATTTACATATTTACATATCTTGTGGTCTTGCAGGGATGATGTTGCTGATCACATTGGAACTAAAACAGGAAAAGGTGTGTAACCATCTAAACTGTATCAAATACAATGGGCAAATTGATTTTAAGATAATTTCCAATGTTTGTATTACCACTACTACCGCTGCTACTGCTACAGTAACTATCTCTGCTTCTGCCAACCAGTTGACTGGTTTGGTTGAGCATCAGGCTATGGTGAAGGGGGTCATAGGATCGAACCCTGGTCACAGGATTGAACCCTGGTCACACCAACCAACGTCTTTTGTAAAGAGTCTGGAAATGGTTGAGTTTCAAGTGGGGCTTGAAATTAGTGAAAAAATCCAGCCGTAATTTTGTGACAAGATACGAAAATTTAGTTGCAATTTTGCACATTTTGGTTGCAAAATCGTTGCGCTGCATTGTGTTGTTAGCGGTGTAGCAAAACAAGATATCAGCCCACAATACTTGTGTGTAAAGAAACTGCCGAAAATGGTGAATGATATCCAAGCAATGGAGTTGTGCATGTAACATCCAGCAGCTAAATTACGCTTCAATTACGCTACAGTGTATCTTCAGATTGAAAGAAAATTCATGGCGAGAAAGAAAATAATTTTGTCATTTCTTTATTTATTTTAGCAAAAGTAGCGGCAAAGTGACAACTGCTAACCCTTTTGTTTTGAAAGGGCAAAGGTGAAAACAAGTCGCAAATTTGTGACTTCTCCAGATATTTTAGTCCCAAAGGGAAAAAATTCAGTTGCAAATGTGACTATATTGGTTGCAATTTCAAGCCCTGTCAAGTCATTTCAGATAAGGACAGTTACTATCAACAGTAGGCCTCGTCTCACAGCCCTATAGCTATTACTCAAATTATGCATGGTGCTTAGGATCCGGATCATAGTTCAAAAAGAGTCGAAGACATATTGTCCCCAAGGCAACTTATTAGTTGGCATTGTTCTAGACAGGGACATCTTGATTGCAAACTCCATAATAAGCTCTGGTGAGGATGACAATGACAATGACGATTGGGATTTCCATGATGATGGCGCCATGTCGTTCAAATGCAATGTTGTTTTGTAGGATTCGAGGTCACATGGTAATCGACAGTCAGTCTCTGCATCAATGCAAGACATCTTCTCTCATTCTAACTCTCCACTTACTAAAATTCTATTTTTGTTTCTCTGCAGAGACTTGTGAGCATTATGATGAATATTATATCACTGGGATTGTAGGACAAGGTGAGGCATTAGAAGAGTATATTCATTTGCATAATTTCCAAAAATACTTAGCATTGATGGAAGCATGATAAGGAATGGTATGACTATTCCAGGGGTGGGGGGCAGGGGGTGAGTTGTAAGGGGTGAGGGGTAGTGGTGAAGGGTACTACAGCTGAAATAACCCAAACCTTTAGTTAGTTTACAAAAATGCTAACCTTAGCCCTAGTCATTATCTAAAGCATAGTGCTTAGGCCTAAGGTTAGCAATTTTGTAAAGGTTTGAGGTTAGGGTTAGGGTCATCCCCCGACCTTCAGAATAGTCATGCCAATAAGGAACGCATTTCTTAACAAGGTCACACAAATCCTTGCCCCTGGTCAGGGCTCAATCAGGTGATTTTGAGCAGTGTTTGAACAATAAAACATAAAAGAAATCTCATCTTGCCTGCTCATGGCGGGCAGAATCCTAGCCTTGGTTTAGTGAGCTAATGTGTTATGACCTTAAATTTCCATTTTTTTTGACACTGAATCCGTTTACATACAGAAGTTACAAGAGGTTTGGAGGAGACAAGAGTTTTGGAAATAAAATTCAAAGTAAAAATATTTCTGTTTGAAACGTTCAGTTTGTAGGTCGCTTTAATACTGCATTTGCTATCAAGCACGGTGCGAGTCAACAATTACAAAGTGATTTCAGTGAGGAAGGGAGAGAGAGAGGAAAAAATAAATAAGTCATTTACCAGCTCAGGGTCGGTCTGTATAGCGAAAAACTGTGAGTTCAAAAAATTTAATAAAGAAAAATATAAATACATCTACATATTGTAGTATATAGAAATTATATAGTATATATAATTATTATTATTCATACTCAGATTTTTGAGTGAATTAAAGGGACTTTCCTCTCAACATTACTGTGCAACACATTTTGATCTTCAGCAACTGTCGAATCATTTAAGAACAAGATTGTGGACCACACATCCCCTGATCAAGGTCAGAGCCAATGTATTTGCGGAAAAAGTTGAGTTGTTTTGTGTCCCTACTGTCTCCTTCCTGTTACTCCTCCATTTGTGCTCTTTTGCCATCAGCTGCTGCAGTGATAAGAATAGTTGCCTTCGATGAATATGTCTTGGGTTTGATTCGCAGACTCACTCGTTGTGTTACTCTGCTTTGGGAGGACTTTCTTTGGGAACTCTGGTTTTCCTTTCTCAAAAGACGCAACATTTTTATTTTAACTGCTTTTACGGGGTGAAATTTACAGTCTTCCCAATAAGGAGAGCACTTGTGCAGTCACTTTTGTGTATTATATACTGTATACCAGCACTGGCATGTATCTTGCTATTACCACTTGTTGCAGAAGAAACGTGTTGACATGTTTTGCATTCATACACGTAAACTTCCTCTTCTACTCTCTTACCACATTTAACCCTAGCTAGTTAAATCCTATGTTCTACTGTTTCTGCTCCATTTTCTGTCTCTCTTGAGCGGTTTTCAATGGAGTGTCATAAAATAAGTACCAAAGTGATATTACTTCGACGATCAATCACAGCAGGTACAAACAGCGCAATGAATCAATCCAAATTCGTAGCAATTCCATGTAACTTGTTGAAAGCGCGGGAAAAATCGCGCATGCAAGTCGCGATTGTTTTTGGTTTTCCTTCTCAAGGGTTGAGAAACTGACGCAATTACAACCGCGTAATTAGCGCGTAATTAGAGCGAGTCTCAAAATAATTACTTTGGCCAATCAAAAAGGACGGAGACAATCCGGTAAACCAATCCAAACTCGAAGTAATTACACCGTAGCCGACACAAAGCGCAGGAAAATGTGCACGCGCGAGCCACGATTGGTTTTGGTTTCACTTCTGATTGGTCGGAAAAATGGCGCGAGAACTGTGAACCAATCACTGAGTGAAGTAAAGCAAAACCAATTCAATTCGCTAATTACTTTCGACACTCAATTGAAACTTTCGACTGTCATTTGTAAACTGCTCTATTCATAAATAAGTAAATATAATCATGCACCTTTGAAAAGTGTTCATAAATACCACTCTACATAGCTTAAACAAGTATGTTCTTTTCGTCTGGTAGAAGTCTTATCACCAACCTTGTTACATCCTCCGGAACCAGTGGAGATGAGTGTCACAGAACAGCAAGAATTGGGATATATGCCACTTAGAGATGACTTTGAAAAGGTGACCACGTTAGGACCAAATAATAGACTCCATTTGAAATACCTCTTGTTTTCTTATTTAAGACAGAACTCAGTTTTGCAATAAACGTTTGATACTCATTTGCTTCAGGAATATGACAATGAATCGGAAACTCTTGTCAGTGGTTTACAGTTCAGTTACGATGATGAAGATGTGGAAGTTGGTGAGTGACAGAGATTGGTAAAATAATATGGAGTTTTGCAAATTCTCCCGTACATTTCTATTTTATTATCCATAAATATGTAACCAATCTTCTCTGATTCCTGACTCTGTTTAAATTTCAGATTTAAAACTAGGAATCATAGACATGTATTTACGCAGACTCAAAGAAAGACAACGTAGAAAAAAGTACGTTTATCGTAGCATCGCATGAAATTTTGCAATGTAGAAAACGTAATTTCTATTCTTCTTGGAAAGTGAAGTTGGTGCCATAATAATTATTATCTTGACTATGGGTGTAATTATTTGTGAGCCTTGCTTTGTTTCACCGAAGAGCTTCAAGCAACAGATAAATTAGACGAAGATACTGTAGAGCTTATAACCTGGATCGAAGGGCGACTTCCATTTAGCCAAAAATCTCCCGCGGAAAATCCAAATTTGTACTGTTGTGAATGGTTTGCAGCTATTCGCTAAAGTCGCAGATGACGTACTTCTTACTAACCGAGGTCGAGGTCCGTTCGGTAAGTTACGGACAGAGTTATTTTCGGTTGATTTGTGACAAAGGGAAAAAAAGAGCCGTAACTTATAGTACGGACCAAGAAGTCGAGGTTAGTAAGATATTTATTATACCCTTGAGGTAATCTGACGCTCGGGAAAGGAAACTGGTGGAAGTCAAGCGGAAGGTTGAACTGCCACAAATGACTGACATGCGTCAAAATCCGAAAAGCGAACTTTCTTGTCTTTTTGATATAGTTGCTTGCAAGAATCAAACAGTTTTACAAGTTTTTCCTATATGATAAAATGGTAAAGATCTAGAAAATGAATATGCAGAAAGTGAAGATCTACAACATAATAATGATTAATGAGATCTATTGTTTGGGTCATCCAACATGGCGACCATGACGAAAAGTGTACATCACCTCTTTCTTGCCAAAACGTAAAAATAAAGAAAGCTAAGCGTGAGCCAAAGTGGACGGAATTTTTTGCGATGTGCAGGATTGTTAGGACAACCTCGATAAGTTTTGCCAAATTTCCAGAATTTCATTCCAAAAGATTTTTGTTTCATTCGATTCCTTGCTCGGAATTTTCGTAAATTTTGGTCGAAGGGAAAACACCCAAGGAATATCTTCTTGAGAAATGCAACGATCCTTGCTAATTTTCACACTTTGCACCTGCTGTCTTGTCCGATTTGTGGATTAGAAATTCCGTAAACCTGTTCACAAGCCTGTTTTTCCTGAAAACGAGTTAAAAACGGAGTCTAGAGTGAGCCAGCTTACTTGCTGAAAAGCTGAACTGCGTTTGGCCTTTCCAGGGTGAAATTATACGGCTAGGTCTAGCAAAATATTCTCGGTTGGCTGCAAAAGGAAAGTAATTTTTTCCCTTCCACCTCATAGTATTGCAAGACAGCACGGACTAATCGCGAGCAAACATCGAATAATAGGTACGTTTTGTGAGGTCATAATTATTCATAACATTGGGAATCACTGAGAAATTGTCTTTTGGAAATTAGTACCAGTGGCTAGTTCTTTTCTTCTTCCAGCTCTCCGTAGAAAATACAGCAAGGAAGACAGGTAAGCTAATCGATGAAACAAGTCACCTTTTTTCACGTCTCTGTCGGTTGAGAACTCCGATTGCACGGTCTCGATTTTCCATCGTACCAAAGTAATGTTTTGGCCAATCACAACGCTAATATTCAGCGGGAAAAAGATGTGCGAGCCAATCATATTGACTGTTGATTTCGCCTTTACCTCTGATTGGCTGACAATGTTGAGTGATATATTTTTTTAAGCCAATCACCAAGCGTCGTAACGCAAACCGAAACAATTCCAGAAACTTCTTTTGATTTTCGACTCATAAGCGCTCGTTCCCCTTAACTTTTTGCCAAAATCAAGAATACCAGAGTTGCAGTGAATTAAACCAAGTCCTTTACGTAGGCTGCGCATGTTCTACTTTTTTAAGGGAGTTCCGAGATGCCACAAGAGTATTTGCAAGGTTCAAAACCCAAAGAGAATGGGAGGAATTTTTGAATGACCATTTAAGTAAGTTTACACCAAACGCAGATGTGTTATTTTCGCAAAAAAAAATGGGTATTGAATCGTGTTGAATTTTAACATTCTTTCTCTATTTACAGGAGAACGAGAACTTAGAACGAGAATAAAGGACTTGATCAGATACAGGAAAAACGGAATCACAAAACTAGCGGGTGAGCACAATTACTTGATCATTTGGAAACCACTCTTTTTTTTGCGAGATGTCACGCGCGACCGACGCGCGTGTGAACCTCCTTTCTTGGACATCTCGCGATTTTGCTTCTGGACTTGCTTGAACCTCCGCGTCTCCTTTATTGGAATCAGTGGAGGCCAGGAAAGCTTCAGTGTGTTTATTCCATTGCGTACGCCAAATATAGCTTGTGGTCTTAACATGGTTTAAATTTAATGAAATCAATGTTGAAAACGAGCGGTCTATTTTATTTCCAGAGTGTCAGGAATATGACGATCAGAGGTTACGACGAGAAAGACGGAAGGAAAACAAAAGGAAAATGGTGGTACTTTTTAACATCACTGCATTTTGTCGAGCATTGTGTAAGGATGTTCTTCCTGAAAACATCGGTGGGAAAATGTTAATATGAATTTCTATTTATTTCCGTAGGGAGGTACACAACCAAGAAGAACGAACGTTTCCATGGGAAAAAAGAATGAGTAAGTAGCTAAATATTTCCTGTTTTGGTACCGAGCTTGGAACATTCAAAGCTTCGTTACCGGTATCCGAACTCGAGCTTAAGTGGGACGCGCGCGGAGGAGGAGTGTGCGCTCGCTCTTCACGCGCGTTTCCTTACCACAAGTGGCCCCATAAACCGCGCGCTATTTTTTGAAAAATGTGACCTTCAGGAGTACCACGGTATTTTAAGGGGTATGGGCTGGGGCCTTGTGCCGAGAAAGGCCAGAAAAAGAAGTTTGTTCAGACACCCTAGCCTCGCTCTCACCAGGTACTGCCCGACCAAAGCCATTCCGCGGGCGAGTTGTGCCCTTTTTGGTGTTTTCTCTCAACCCTCTCCTTGCACCGCCAACCACATGTTTTTATTTTCTTCTAATTTGCTTTCGCAGAGCCGTTTCGGAAGACAAAGAAGAAAAAGGTATCACTTTGATTTCAACAATTATAGTAATGATGGTGCAACCACTCCATGTCGAGGCAACTCTTCCAACCAGTTTTGTTCGTTTCTTTTGCAGATTGCTCGCTTTCTTCACCGACTTTCGCGGATGAAATAAAAAATTGTACAACGTATAAATTACTATCGCCAGTTGAAAGACAGGTACTTTTTATGACTTTCTAAAGTTTAGGTTACTGGAAGCAATTTTTTAGCATTTTTTAGCATTTTGTTATCAAGAGCCTGAAATCAAAATTGCGGGAATCCTAGTACAGTGAGGTATGCCCGTTTTTCTACGAAACTTAGATTTCTGCGTGAAAACTGGGATGTGTTGAAAGCTGAAGGCGTTTTCTTATCATTAGCTCTTTCAGCTCAACCACGATTTGACCGAATTGCGCAAAATCGCTTTTAAGTACTCTAGCGACTCACAAGTTTCAGTCACACTTATTATGGGATATACCTCGCCTCGATGCTATCCGAGCTCGTGGAATAAATGAGAAAAAAACAGCAAAAGCGGTATCTTGCAGCTTGCTGTATCTTGCAATGAGGTAGAAAAAACTTTGTAAGTGAGGTATTTAATTATATCATTTGGTAATCAGATCGCGCAAAAAAGTTCAATTGGCCGTGTTGTCGAAAATGTCATACCAAAGTGACCAATCATAGAGCGCCTACCATGTGAAATGTACAAGAAAGTGTGTTACATCTCACTAACCGAAAGAAACACGGGGCAACGAAGCTCGCGGGAAAGGATAACTCTTGTTCTGAGACCAACCCTGATGTAACTTCACGGGCAAGAGTTTGAATTTTTCAACTTTTTTGAAAAACTTAACTTTGTTATTTCGTTTTCCTCGACAGCTTTGTGCTTCATTACAAATGAATCCGGGATTTTACCTCACAATCAAAACCATCATACTAAAGGTTTGTAAAGACACAAGAAAAAAAATCCTTGTTTTCTTATCTTTAGCCTCCTCTGGTCAGTTGTTTGAAGCCGGATAATGCTAATTCTGGATTACTGGAATTTTTTCTTCATTTTATTTACCTACCGTAAATTCTTTCCATAGATTTTTAGCGTTCAAATTTGAATTCGACGTTTTGTTTTCCTTCAGCATAAAATTAGATTAAGGCCTTTTTCAGTGAAGCGCAAAATTGAAACCATGGATTGTATTTCATTTTAATCGCGAATCAGTGTTAATCAGCTTTCGAACAACTGGGCTGAAGCTCTAGGAGGGTGTTTAGCACTCCTGGTCTCAGTTGTTCAAACGATGGATAGCGCTATCCGCTGGAAAAATCACTATCCAGCGGATAAATCATAGCGAAACTAATTTATCCGGTTTGAATAACTGTGGCCTGGCGGTTATTTTCGTCCTTCCGTGACTGGTTGCGTTTCCTTTGTTTTAACGGGGGGAAACTATTTCTTTTGATTTACATGGTCAACTTTTCTCGTTTTCGAGCACTTGGCAAGAAATCAGTTCGGAACGACTGAAAAAGAAGGTATTCTAAGCATTGACAAGAGCACAGTCAACGAAAGCGCTCCTTCAAACTCTACTCATCCTCAACTGGTTTATTACGAACTCACAAAAAAGTGACGTGGCACTCGTTTCTCGAAAGTCTCGAAACTTAACGGGCCATTTTCGGGTGTGACAATTTCCTTTGTATCTCAAAAACGAAGAGGATTTAAGTTGTCAAACTTCACAGTCATTTTGCTTTACGTTACCTTGAAAATGTGTTAAAAGATCAGCTTTCCAAAACTAGCGGTTGGCAGTTTCGCAAATGGCTTTGCGGGCCCGAAAAGTCTTCGGGACTTTCGGGAAACGGTCCCCAGCTCTCGATTGGCTTGATAGTTGTTTAGTTGGAAGAGCACTGCACTGGTTTCGCAGAGGTCCTGGGTTTGGGTTCCGTTCAAACCTGAATTTTAGGCTTTTCTTTCGTTGTTGCAAGAGCAGTTCGTTAGTGCGATGGTCACAAATCTTCATATGCTTCGAAACGCAGTTCAAATGTTTTTCATACGGTGATTCACTATGGTATTATAGCACGTTGTCGTCAAAAACCCCAAATAGGGAATTTCTCGTTGTTCTGCACTGAGTGCGTCAAAGAAATTTACTAAAATGCGTGTCGCACGTTGCTACTACTCATTTTAATGATAATAGCTGTGGTTACACTAGCTCTTTTACCCATGTTTAAATAGCCTTTGCCCACGGGCAAGGACGCTTTCCCTTGACCGAAGCTGCCCCGGCTAGGGTTATTTTCATGGATACATCAAAAAGAACAAAAGAACTTCCCATGACAGTTCCTGAACTGAAAATTACGGTTTATCTGCTCCAAGAGGTGGCTTGGCCAATCATAAAGCAGATCGTAGCTAATACACGAAGATCCCTAATTATATTGATTATACCGTATTATTACCCTATTATTTTAACATGGGGGGAGTCTTTTACTTTGTAACCGCATCCCCAAGGGTAACATGAAACCTGAGCTGAACCAAACCCAAGCAATTTACCTTCCGGAAGGCCCCAAACCCAAGGTGTGCGTAACCGCAACTAATATTAATAGAGACCTTAAGCACGCGCGTTTTTGAGACGCGGACGGCAACCGGAAGTGAGCTGTTTTCCCTTTTAACTTGTCTTCACTCAACCACATTTATAGTTTTAAGTATCCTTTCTCCATTAGAGATGATTAGTATAAAAATCTAGGAGACACCTCTGTCCTGGCACGCGAAATGTTCTCTTCCGGTTGCCGTCCGCGTCTCAAAAACGCGCCTGCTTAAGCTCCCTATGTTCTTTTGTACTCCCTCTTAGGAGAAACGTTCGCCTTATAAGTTCCCGCGGGCTATTTAAAGTCGGGAGCGGGGTTCATCTGTTGCCTTCCGTCTTTGGCCTTGAAGTCCTCTGTTGTCAACCGAAAACTGCTGGAAAAGTGTACATTTGAAAACCCCTGTTCTCAATTTGGTTTTGATTTATTTCAGGACAACCTCTTACGACGCCAAGGTGTTCAGGTCAAGACACGCTACCCGCCAAATCTCGATAAGACACATAGAAAGCACATTGTGAATTTCCTCAAAGAGAGTGGCTGGGTGGCTACTTCGTGACGTCCGCGGAAGTTTCGGTTAGCGGCTTTCCCTGTTGTGTCTTGCTGTCTGTATAAGGCACATCTACTATTTATATTGTAATTTAAAAAGACGGATATTAAATGCTCTTTGCCTGAGATGTAAAACGAGTCTTCGTGTGAACCTAGTCAAATGATGAGTTTAATATACAGGAAAATAGACAAATCATGTTCATTTGAATTGGTTCGCTCGAAGACTCGTTTTGTGACATAGGGGAACGGAATCTCGGAAATGGTCTATTACGTCCGTTATTTCTAAGTTCTTTAGCTATTTATGAACTAATACTCTGGCAAGAAGCTATGTAAAAAATGAAAATATGAGTCGAAATTTTTAGTTTTTAAGTAATCTATAATAATGACGCGAAGTTTTCGCCAGAATGATAACGAGATGTGAATTTTTATTGTATCTTGCGACTGACATTAAATAATCGTTACAATATTTTTTCGTTTCATCATTTGAGGTTTAAGCAGGGGGCTTTTGGTGTCAAGGCAATGCGCTCTCTAATTTCCGTTACAGTCATGAGTTTAGAAAATAGATACGGTTCGAGTATGCCTGGTGTACTCATCAGCACTTGCTTTCCATTCACATTGTAACAAATCTGAAATTCAAACGAAAAAAACATGTTACATTCGTTGACCGAATGATATAGTAGTGCGCGAAGCCTTTTCAAGTGCTTAGAAAAAAAACTGGGAAAAACGTTCCGCAAATGGTTCGACGTTTTGCGCTCCCTGAGCAAGCTCTAGAGTTTTAAGGCGCGATGACTTTATCCTGCGTGTAAGTCGCTATCCAACAGTTCCATTCTGAGCAAAGATTTCACCATTTGATCACGTAACCGTGGATAAGCACACCCAAGGCGACGTTTACGACAGCCTTGGCCAACGTTTAACGCGGGGTGTGTTTTATACTTTGGATAGTGACTTACCCTCTGGATGAAGTAACCCAGCATTAGAACATGTGGCCCAGAGGACGATACGCCGGATAAACTGTTCGCTCCTCTAATCAATTCAGTGTTCATAACCCTATGGGATGTTGGGGTTACCAAACATCTGAATGACGTGTAATTGTCCAATCAAAACTGTCCGTGTCAGCGTTCGGACTACTCAAAAGAAGTCGGTCAATCCGGGCAAGCAGTTCTTGGCTTCGCCGCCCGCTGTCGGGGTTTCACCGCTCGAAATCTTGCGTGATCCATAACAGAACCTCCAGCCACCTACCCAAGGTACTGGACCGAACTGCGTTCTACTGGCCTATCACAATCACACTTTCGGCTACTTTTAAGCAGGTGCCAACGTGGATGTCCGAAGGAACGTCAAGTTGCATGACATCCACTTTAACTAACTTCTGTTCATACCTGTAATGCCATGAGCAGATCAAATCTGTATTGAATACTTGTAGGCCGTGGAACACACGTTATTTTACCGGCTAAACAGAATTCAGGGCCAGGTTCCTAAAGTAAAAAAAAGGTTTCTTGTTAAAAACGAGTTCGGCTGGGTAAGACTAAGACGTACCTTCACCAATTATTAGTAGGCTGATTTAGCAAACAGAAAGGGAAAGTCAGTGGCGACGTCGCGCGCAGCAAAACTACCAATGAGAATTTAGAATAGAGAAGAAAAGAGTGGAGTCTATTCTATTCTGAATTCTCATTGGTGTTTTTTTCTGCGCGCGCCGTCGCCACTAACGTTCCCGTTCTGTTGCTAAATCAGCCTAGTAACTCATTGCACACATCAGCTGTTTTCGCTAAATCCTTTCGTTAACTTCCGTACATAGTGGGCATAAACCTATTTTACACAATACTCTCCTTAAAAAATATGGAATTAATTGAGGCTGCCCGGGAAACCATTAAAGAAGCGATAGGCGGGCTGCTAACATTTTCGGTATCCGATGTGTTATGGGCTCTCGTTTCTCTCCGCCAAAAAGTAATGACAGCTGGAAATACGCGAGCTTTCGAAAGCTGCGTATTCTGCCGCTGCCGTGTATTCGTCAACGTGCTGCGTCACTGTATACAATTATTAACTTCCTGAATGTATCAGTTGAACGGTTACCTACCTCGAGTTCACCTGCTACGGCATCAGTGTCATTGAAATGATGATAAACAATTGTGTCAAGCAGTGGTTTAATATCATCAGGAGGCTGGAGCAGAAAACAAAAGTATAACAGAATGTAAAGATAGGAACGGGATAATCAATAGACTGGACTGGAGAACGACGAAATCAATTTTTTTTCAATTTAATTCTATCTGCGTTGTTTCTCTTTTTGTAATATATTGTGTGTTGTATAAATCATTGTTTATAGTGTGAATCAAGAAAGAAACAAAATGAGAAATGAGACGATTGTAATGAGATGTGAGAGTGAAACCGGACAGGTGCGAAAGTGAACGTTAAAGAACTAGGAAGAAAAACGGAACCGTGAAGAAGATTCTTTGAGGAACAGTAAAGAACAATGGTCATGTAGAATGAATAGAAAATACTGAACAGAAACGGAAAGAAAATTTAACTAGATAGGATGCACAAAACAGCAGAAAACCAACATGTCCAGATCTTCAGGAGGTACTTTCCATCAAGGAGCGGACTCTCAGCTAGTAATGATGAAACCAAAACTAGTTCTTTTCGTTAAATAGGAGACTTCGACGCGCTAGAATTGCCACGCAATCGACAGAAACGGACTAGGGAAGATTGGGAAAGTTTCCCTCAGTAGAGCCCACGAGTAGGAACTTGCCTCTTCCCATACAAGCCCTATGAGTCAAACTTTGCGCGTATCTTTCTATTTTTACACCGCCATGAGTTCTTTGGCTCCGCACACACTGTTTAGAATGGCCAATCAGAATAAAGTTATTATCAAACGAAGACAAAATATAGCAAAAACAGTGTATAAAAATTGCGTAAATTGAAGTAACTTTATGTAATTTTGAGTCTTCTGCTGAAGGGTTAGTTAGAAAAATACTTAGAAAGATAGGCGCAAAGGTTGTCTCAAGGATATAGTGAATAGGGAGGCTTCTACTCATGCTCTCATACGCTCCTGCTCTCGGCCGTTACTCTCGCTTGCGTGACAAAACACAATTGACTCAAAAAACCGCTAGAAGGATACTTATACAGCGCTCACTCGAAAGCAGCTCTATCACTTCTACTGTACGGCTGTACCTCGGTACTCTTTTTGTCCGCTTTCTCTTGTCTGACTTCAGCAGCTTCAATGTTATCATTACTGCCATGTTTGCTTTTCTTAATCATCAAATTACTTCCGCTGCTATCTGCACTGTGGCTACGTTTGGTCCCCACAAAGTTCTCCTTGCTACTAAAATTTCTCTCCGGTGGACTTGAGCTCTCATCTCTCAAAGTGCCTTCCTCCTTCAATATCTCTTGACCAGGGTCTTGTTTGTCCTCCTTGCGAGAATCTTCTGTGTCCTTTTTTGTGTCCTCTTCGGTCTCCGGCTTTTTTCTGCAGCAGTAAGGTTCGATCTTTTTCCAAAGTTTAAACAACAGCAGGAAAGGAAAGATGAAGAAGAAAATCAAGTTTAAAAGGAATTCCTTGGTCTTGTTGCGTGGTTTGGTAACTTCTTTGCTGTAAAAGAAGATAAAACAGCAACTTAGAACACGTCACGATTTTAGAAAAAAACTCAAAGGATGTGTGGAGAGGAACGTTCCACGATTATGATAAACTCAATCCACGTTTTACTTCAAAACAGCTGACCTAGCTCACAGTGATTGACAGCTTGTCTACAAATTAGCAAAGCGATGACTAAAAGATTTAGAAATTTACTTCGTTCAAAATATAAAGTTTTTTACTCTTCCTGTAAAAGTCTTTCCCGTGCCTCCATCTCCGCAGCCAGATCTCTCAGAGATCAATATGAAGCACATTTTATCCTCGGGCTCAGGCTCTCCCTTTCATGTCCTCTCATATCATCCAAGGGGTAATTTGGTAATAAAGGGTCTTCCTTTCCGACGACGAGAAAAGAAAAAAATAGCGCCGGAATAGGTTTTTACGTTGGACACAGTTCTAAATTGTGTATAAGCCAGGGAAGAAAAACGAGCCGACTTTTTTACAAAAGTGTTACGAAATAGGGAATCAAGTTATATATTATATAGCCGGCTATGGAAATTGGTCATGTAGTATAAGTTAATATGTGGTATAAGTTATAGTCATTATGAGATGTATGTTTCCGATGGTGATTCGGGGATACTCGGAAAAAATCGGCCGAGTGCTCCTTTGCAGGAGTCGAACCTAGGACCTTCCTTCCGATTACTAGTTCGGATGCTCTGCCACTGAACTATAAGAGACTCGGGGATACTCGGAAAAAAATCCGAGTGCTCCTTTGTAGAGGTCGAACCAACGACCGGCTTTCGATTGTTAGTTCGGATGCTCTACCACTGAGCTACAGGAGATTTCAAAGGAGCAAGGCCGTTAAACCAGATTCATGTGACAATTTGCCCCGCCTTACTGCTAGGACTGTTGCAGTTGACTTCTGGAAGTCCACGACTTTAAATTACTTACGTGACGGGATCTATTTCATCTCCTTCCTCGTTGTACTCAACCACAACAATCTGTCCTGCCTTGTTTCGTTTCTCTTGTTTTCCCTTCTTGAACCCGCCCATTCCGAACCGTGCTACTGCAGATCCCTTCTTCTTAAGACCCATGAGGGCCTTGAGAGCTCCTAATCCCACAAGAATACCAGCAAGACTTCCAATGCCACCTGGCGTCGTGAAGAATTTGAAGATTTTCCCGACTTTTTTGGCAACGTTTTTAATTTTTGTCCATATATCCACGGCGCCACCGAAGTCCAGGCCACTCTCGGTCGGTTTTTCTTTGTCCCATTCTCTGTCGTCTCTTTCCACGCATTTGAATCCGCCTTCGTAACACTAAGAACGAGCGAGGAAAAGTCTTGAAAGTGTGGTTGAATAAAATAGTCAAACAAAAATAATCGCGCTAATAGAAGAAATTTACCCTTAGTGACGTCACAAATGCGCGTGCTGCAGAGGCCCGGGATTAACATTGCAATACTATTGGCCATCATTGCGGCGTTTAGCATACCATGTTGGATAACATAATTAAGTGTTTTTCGATCTGTAGATCAATGACTGTATGGAACAGTTTTGCTTTGATTAATCGTTTCGCCCAACATGTTGTTGGACGCAACAGAGGTGAGCCTTGGATTTTAGAATGTGAGCCTATCAAATTTTCCAGAAACTCAACTCAACTCAACTCAACTTTATTCCAACTTTAAAATACAAGTTGGGGTAGTTTGACCCGCAAATAGCTGAGAAGCTAGTCGAGGCGGGGCAAAACAAATACACGAGCAACTCAAATAAATACCTTAAAGAAACAATTTAGACCTTAAATTAAAACAAATTAAAAAACAAGCTTTGCAGATTACAAAACTAAATAAATAACAATGGTATCTATGTACCTACTTTTTGGATAATCATGGGGATTTGAATATAGACATCCTCCTTTTCTAAAATATCAAAGAGCAATTTGCGAAGAAACGCATCCGACTATAACCTAAAATGGAGCAAGTATATTGCCAGCACAAGTATCTCATAGCTGTGGGTCCTCTTGAAGTATTGAATTAGCGGTGTAATATTGTATTGTTGTGTTGTATTAGTAGATTGAATTCAGGCGATTTGTAATAGAGCAGTTGTCATAGAGCAGTTTTCAGAAGACTGTCGAAAGTAATTATGCGATTGCAATTGCTATGCTTAGTGATTGGTTTAAAAATCTCGCGCCACCAGTTTATCAAACCAATGGGAAGGAAAACCGAAACCAATCGCGACATGCACGCGCGATTTTTCCCGCGCTTTCAACAAGTTACATGGAATTGCTACGAATTTGGATTGGTTCATTGCGCTCTTTGTACCTGCTGTGATTGGTCGAAGTATTTACTTTTGTCTTTGTTTTGCGACAATCAATTGAAAACTGCTCTAATCATAAACATCGAATCGTACTGGAAAATCCAACTCACTCTGGTTGCGATTCGATTAAAGGCAAGGCAATGACGGCGAACTGCAATACTTACACTGCAGCCGCATCCCGTGGCACAAACGCATGGTGCTGTAGTAGTAAATGTGATATTTGCACTGTCCACCATTTTTTGTCGGGAGTCAAACAGTTTTACTGTAAAAAAATAAAAATAAGTTTTAAAAGTAAAATGGGAAGTATCCATCCAAATAAAAATTGACTCACAAGCTTTTTGTTTCACTTATGGAGCCAAAGTAATCAGTGGCGTTGCGAGTCTGTGGTTAGAACGACAGCTGGCAGAAACACCGTATTTAGATCAAATCTGATATCCCTGCAAATCCTGATATAGTTCTAATCATAGTTAATGCGTGGAGATGGTTATGAAACTCGACAAGTCCTTTTGTTTCATGTTTTTTTTTCTGTATATTTTTGGCCTTGGCGATGCACAAAACACACCTATCAAATCTCTCGATTAAATATTATGCGCAACTAATTTGCGAAGCCGGCCGAAGCGAAAACAAAAGATTGTGCACTCTCACGGTTAATTCAACATCGATTTGCGATAACATTGTTCTCGCTTTTGAAAGTTTTAAGGTTTCATAACCAGTCACTCGATTATTAACTTATGTTCTAATGTTACCCATATCAGTATTATTTACCTATTTACGGACTAATCATTCTGTTATTTGCGGTTATATCACAGCCTGTCAGATACGATATTCTTCTCAGTACGGCTCCCTTTTGTTAATACCAATACAGATATCTTGTTCAGGGAGACGACTCGTCTCCCACCAATGTGGCCCGGGTTCGATTCCCAGGTCCGGCGTCATATGTGGGTTGAGTTTGTTGGTTCTCTACTCTGCACCGAGAGGTTTTCTCCGGGTAATCCGGTTTTCCCCTCTACTCAAAAATCAAAATTTGATTTGATTTGCGTTCATATATCATATCATACATCTTTATTTACCCTCGGATTTTTAGAGTAGCTTGGTGTAGCTAATATCTCCGAGCATTTTACCCTCCCAACCATGATACACCACAGAAGACAGACCACAACACCGGGAACTACATGCCCTGCTCTTTGCGACAAGTGTGCGGGTTCTTTTACGTCCAACAGGATTATGAACATTGAAGAGTTTTGAGACGGGACCTCCGGCTTATCGTCCTTATCCGAGAAGACTAGAGAGTCTAACCATTTGCAGATGTAGTTACAAAGGCAGCACTTTCTCCTCAGTTATTTAAAGACCCTGAGTGTTGGTCCGGCCGGAGTTGAACTCACGAACT
The DNA here is from genome assembly GCF_036669925.1 of Montipora capricornis. Classification (NCBI taxonomy): domain Eukaryota; kingdom Metazoa; phylum Cnidaria; class Anthozoa; order Scleractinia; family Acroporidae; genus Montipora; species Montipora capricornis. The sequence goes on along the minus strand of NC_090894.1, from coordinate 14,328,884 downwards.
CCCGCGTGACAGCCCGGTGCTCAACCAACTGAGCCGCCGGTGCGCGCGGATTTGTTAATTTCAATTTACTGTGTCCGGCTCCAATTAGTGCTCCAGCGCTTTAAGATTAGACACTTAAATAAAGTTCCTTTTTTCTTTCTTTTATATGAATCCCGGCCTTCATTAGAAGAATCGATACACCTCAAAAATGAGTTGATGGCGCTTAACTGGATTATGAAGCCGGATGAAAGTACATGAATCTTCACAATCTTACCAGCACAATAATTATTTCCTCCTTCCATGCCGTATGCGTGGATAGGAAATGTGAACATGTGAGTTTTTTGTGGATTGATGGAGATCGATTTTTCACGAAATTTTCCTATCGCACCGGAACATTCGGATATCACAACCTGTGAAACAAAAACGCAAAATGAGAAGAACAAACAAACGGATGGTAGACTGTGCAACGCCTAAAGGAGAGTCGTACTTGACAATCGACCCAAAGTACACAAATGTGAATTTCATAAAATTCGTTTATCGTCTGGTATGTTTGTTCTAACAGGCCACGTTGCAGGTCAGTCAGTAGGGAGCTTAAGCATGCGCGTTTTTGAGACGCGAACGGCAACCGGAAGAGAACATTTCGCTTGCCAGGACGGTGATGTCTTCCAGATTTTCAATACTGATCATCTCTAATGGAAAAAAGATACTTAGCAACTAAAATGTGGTTGTGTGAAGAGAAGTTAAAAGGGAAAACCGCTCACTTCCGGTTGCCGTCCGCGTCTCAAAAACGTGAGTGCTTAAGCTCCCCAGTCTGTCAGTTGGTTTTCCAACGCTCATCACTGCTAAGATCCGTTTTACTGTGACTTCGGTTATATCCGTCTTACCTGACTTAAGTCCGTTCTCCCTTAATTACTGTTTGACCAAATCAAAAGTGGATTTAGCCTGATACCCAGTTTCATCAATAACACGTTTTCATATCTTTACAAATACTTGACATAACGATCACAACCGTTTCTTCACAAAGAATCATTATGGGACTAACTTCCACTTGGCTAATGTATTTAATTACACTACGCCCCACAAACTGAAGCTAAGCTACACTGCCCTAACTCGGATCACCTCTATTTATCTTACATTACTCCACGCAGAGTTGACTTACAGAGAAATCGGCAGTGACGTAACCAGTGTTCTGAACGATGACATACAAACGGCCATCTTTAGAAAGAGTTTCAAAATCCTGAGCGTAAGCTTTTAAGATTCTCCCAGATGCTCTAAGAGATAAAAACATCAACAGATGAAATATATCAATAACTAATGTATTTCTCAACTTCCTTGGAGGAAATCTTGATAACTTTGGAATAAAGCAGGAATTCAATATTTTTCGTTTGAACCTGCTACTTTTTGTGATTAGATTTAAAATCCCCCATCAGAGGCTAAAACAGGACCAAATATCTATTGGCTCTCACAGGTTTTCCCGAGCTCGACGCAGACTGCATGTATTCTGTTTGCGTCTCCGGTTGGAGAATTGAATGAATTGCGTCTGTTGTCACTGACCAACCTCCACTTATGTCCAGGTTTAACCCTAATTAGATGTACGCCCAATTTTGACATCCAACACAAAGTGTTCCTTTAAGTCTAAGCATTTGCTTCCTATTTTCAACAATAAGGCAAGGGTAAAGGTTAGCGTTATTTTTAGCTTTAGGTAAATGCAGCAGTTAATCTTTACTTAAAGAGCAGCATTTGGGGGACGCTTTGTGACATAAATTGTCTCTATTCTGAGACACAAGTGATGTTGAAGTTGGCGAGAAGAGCAAGGGGACACTTCGTGACGCTTATTGAAATCCGCGTGCATCTAATTAGGGTCAAACCTGGACATATCTCCCAACCTGGTTATCACATTGGATTAAAAACCTCTCTTAGAGACCCGACCTGTTGTAAATGAGAATAATGTCATCAGCGCTGATTTGCAAGGTCACCATACTGGTCATAACTTCGTCGATCTCATAAGTCAACATGAATTCTTTCTTTCCACCAACTTTGGGGCGGTTTTTGAGGCCAACCAGCTTGCCAAATTTCTCCGGAAAATAGAGTGGAGTGATGCCTTGAGTGCGACGAGCCTAAAGGGAGGAAATTAGCAACGACAAATCGAGGATTAGGTCAAATTAGAAAGGACCGGCGTGGTAAAGAGAAGTTTAAAGATTTCGGTGATTCACAAAACGCAGACAGTGAAATGAATCAACCAGAGGTAAATGGAGTGAAGTTAATACAATTAATATGAATTGGCCTGACTGGCTGAGAAAATGACGGGAAATGGTTTGGCCAATCAAGAAATGAGGATCGCTCCAGGGCTCGGTTGTTCAAAAGCCGATTAACGCTAATCCCAAATTAAAAATTAACCAAGGAATTTATTTCTAAACTCTCAAATGCTGTTCAAGGCTGACATTCGACAAAACTTTACATTAGAAGAATTCGATCTTGAAAAACAAAAATAAGCAAAAGAAACTTTCACCAAAAACTTGAAAACGTGGAAACAAAGTTAACGCTAATCCTGGATTAAGTTAATCGGCTTTCGAACAACCGACAAAAAGGCGACAAAAGTTGCCAGACACTGAGTGCAAGGTGATAACTGTGACAGTCCTATTCGCTTGCGTTTCTTTGCAAGAATCACTTTACTAGAAGATTATAGCCCGGACAAACAAGCTAGCACAAGTTTTCAGTAATATTCAGTAGCTTTTGCTATGTAACAATAATTTTTCCGGCTTATCAAGTTTCGAGCGCTTAGCTTCTTGCGTAATTCGGCAAAAAACAAGCTCCGACACCAATCTATACCATATTGCAGTTTCACGTCATTTACATGTAAATACTACAACTTCTACAATCCAACTTTTTTTATCCTTAAAATGTTTTCTATGTGCTAATTACTAGTAAATAAAACTATTAAAAAGGGAGATCACCGTGCTTGTTTCTATGCAACACGACGACAAATGGGCAAACTTGGCTTCAAAATGATCATTTTCCGCGAAAGGACTTGGGCCAGTGCCAAAACGCACTTAACATTGCCTGCGAGCAGGCTCTTTTGTAACTGTTATGTGAAGCATCAATTCTCTCGCGGCTTCGCCGCGCGCACGACACTTACAAAAGACAATACTTTAGTTTATAAAGAAACTGTGGTGCTGCGTCGGTGGGAGATTGAAACAGAAATTTATTTTATCAAACGAGTTGATAAAGGTCGAATAACCACCGTGAAAGATTTGGAAAGCAAAAGAGACTGCTCACAGGCTATGCTTGAAAGCTTTTGAACAACAAAAGCGGCCTTTGTTGTATCTCTTCAGATGGCCAGCGAGGAACGCTGCATATCTTCGAAGTCGCAACGTTATGCGCAGTATGAGATGCGCTGTGCGAAATATGGGAATATCTTTAAGCTTAATGAAGCACTTGTTCGAAAGTGGTTGGCTCTTAATGACATACTTGTAGCATCTTCATCTCGCCAATCTAATGCGGGGTTATGTATTTGTCATAAAGTGTCCCGCCTGACAACTTTGCATGTGAAATCTGGGTGTGTTACTATAGCAACTAGGCCAGCCTCTCTCCAACACAATAACCCAATAACCCAATAAACAAGGTTCCTTAATCCACGTGTCACATCCAACTAACCGTGTCTTCCTTAAAGTAATCGGATGGCTGGTTATTCAAACACCTATAAAAACAAAAATAGTAATTCCGGCTTTTAGTGTAATTAATTTGAATTGATGATTCTAGAATTTAGAGTCGCACTCACGCGCCCCGTTTTTGCTGGCATCCGGCTGGTTGTTGATTCCTAAAAGCCGTGTAGGTCACACCAATCTTGTCACATTGGTGAGGCCCTGTCGGCTTGTAGTTGACTTCGTATTTGTCAATTATCAAATAATCGCTTGGTCCGTTCTGTCGATGGAGAAAATAAACAGTGATTAGACACTCAACAGAAAGGGCGATCCGGCCATAATTTTTTAACGACAACCAAAATGATGTTTGCATGAAGATATAGTTTAATTTTACGAGGATCATGACATTAGCATGGTGTCTGTTGCTTTGTTTAGGGCACAGGGAACTTGCGCAATGACTACAGTAGCAGGAAACGAAAAGAATGAGCAGAAAAAGAAGCTTTGTACGCCTGCTCGAGCGAATTTCTGGTCAATAGATTTGTTTGCCGTCGCCTAGAAAACGGGGTAGTTTTTGACGTTACGTCATCGCCGTCATGTTGATGGACGAAAACAAAAGATCTCACAGTAGCTCCTCTTATTCGTTCACCAGCAATTGTACATTATCTGTGTCTCCAGAGATTGCTTGCAAACCACCTACAACAAGCAAGGACGTTAAGTGCTACTATGACGAAATTCGCATCTTTCCTATCTATCTGAGCCATGTTAGAACATAAACATGTCGTCTGTATGAGAAGAAGAATGCTGTTTACCATTTTCAAATATCTCTTTTTGTTCCAGAGATATTCAAGTTTTTAAAATATGCAAATTAGCCAGGTGAAGGCGCCATAAACGCAACAGAATTTTGATCAAATATGACGAAGAAAGATATCTCAGCCAATTTGTATCAGAAATGCTTGATTCTTAGCAGTAAGATTCTAGTAGAAGTGCTCCACAATACAAGCATACCAGTTTTGTTACCATGGCAACATGCTGGTATTAAAGCTTTGCAGGCCACCTTTGGCATACCCTTTTGATATTTGCCAATGGTGCCTCATCTGCATGATCCTGCAAGCATATATATATGTTAGGCCAAGTTTGTGGCCTTGTTAAATGTTTTTCTAGCATAAGATTACCAAAAATATTGAAATCAGGTTGGAGGGGACTGGAAAAGAGTGAGTTGCCATGGGAACCAATTTCTTTATAGCCGTGCGTGTGTTGCCTGTAGAACTATTAGCCCACCAAGTTTCAATGATCTCTGCTGCAAATTGACAGAGATAGCTCTAATTATATATCGATGTTATGTTGGGTTGAGTCAATAACGTCATCTTCCTATCATTTGCATATGTTACACATTTTTCAAACCCAAATATCTCCAGAACCAATGCTGATATTTCCAAACGGTAAACGGCGTTTTTCATATTTCCGGGCATTCTATGTGGTAAACCTAAAAACTCAAGAGTTAAAATTTGATCATAGTAGCACTTTGATTAAGCAGGGAAAACGACAACATCTAAGTGAACGTTATCTAAAGATATTGTTTCCCGTTATTTTAATAATTTCGTGATTACTCCAAGTCGTTCGGGATGGAAAATGTGTATCAAGCATCCCAGGAATTGGTAGGAACGGCGGAGAGGATGTTGGGAGATAAAATTGAAAAGTTGTTGCCAAGTGCTAGCGCCCTTTAATCTCGTACCCAGATCTCCCACGGTCATCCAGTGACAGAGTGAGATCTGGGTACGAGATTACGTGCCCCTCACATAACCTCAAATTTGGTTATATCACCTCGTGGCCAGAACGAGAAAGGCTTAAAAATGTACCAAAAAGAAAAACACACGGTCAGGGCGTGTGGAGCTTTTGTTTCGGTCGTTAGAGCTTTTTTTTTGGCGTTGTCGTAGCCAGCATTGTTGTTGTCTTTTGCTTTAACTCCGTACCAATGTGAAATGACCAATTTTGAAGCTTAGAAAATGTCAGCCTTGAGCCCAAATAATTTTCGATATTTTGATTCCTCAGAAACTCGCACTGGTTCTAGCCTTATCAAAATCGTTGCCATAGGTGGTATGCCACCAATCTCTAGAGACAGATAACAAATGAATGATGTAATGTAGAATTGCTGTTTGACGAAAAAGAGGAGCTAATGAGAGTTGTTTTGTTTTTGTCCACCAACATGGCGTCGATGACGTAACGTGAAAACCACCTATAGTGATTCAAGTTTTCACCCACGTGATCAGTACACTTGCTTTTCCACCGAAACAAAAGGAAACTTTTGTATGATAAAAGAGCTCAATTCCCGGAGGATTAGTTGAGGACACCAACATGGCCGCTGTTTCATTGTTAAGGGACACCAACATGGCCGCCGTGACGTCACGTGAAAACGCTCCATTTATCTTGTCAGGTCTTTTCATTTTGTCCGAGATTGTTGCTCGTTGGCTACTCGCGTCCAAATTAAATAATTTTTCTCCTTACCATGACTTGCGGGTGATTTTTGGGGTCGATTTTATCTGTGATGTGCGGAATGAGCAAGAACTTTTCAGTCAGAGTCGGGAACTGCCTGTGGGTCTGAAACTCGCCGATATAACTCGCAAGAAGCTTGCAAATGAAACAAACACAAAATCGATTAGTTGGGAAGCAGGGATAGCGTGGGTTAAGTCCGTTGTTGGTTCTTTTCTCTGCTCGGAGAGGTTTTTCTCTGGGTTCTCCGATTTTCCCCTCTCCTCAAAAACCAACATTTTAAAATTCCAATTCGATCGGATGCAGCCTGCTACAGCACCGCCATTAAGTGCTACTATGATAAAAAAAAAACGTCTTCCTTTTTTTCTTTAGATTTTGAAAGTATGATTGCTCAACACTTTACTGGCAAAATTTTGGGCTTTGATTTCTATGCAATGGCTGTTTACTTTGAGTGTAAGTTTTGGATTTCGCGGTCCGCCATTACTCGCGTTCAAAACTGACCGATTGGACCTCAGAGGGTTGGATCTAGGGAAAAGTGACGTCATTGGCTCACTAGCTTACAATTTCAGCGTGTAAACGCTGCTTATTATACATGCAAAACACGAGTCTGAAAGTCCGAAACTCCCGTGCTGCATATTACTCACGCATTGCAATCTTAAACTGTGGAGTCTGTGACGTCATTTTCTCCTTGATCCAGCTCTCTCAAGACTTTAAAGTTAGTAATGGCGGACCATTAAATAGGAAAATTCCAGTTAAAATAAATAGGTATCTTTTTGAAATTAAGGATTAAAACTTGGGTCAGTTACTGTTTAGTTAGCATAGTTTTGAAATCTAAAGAAAAATGAAAATTGATTTTTTGCTCATTGTAGCACTTTAGTTAAAACCACTTTCGGGTGTGTGGAGCTTCCTGGGTAAATATCGATAGCTTGACTTTGTAAACTTCTAGGGTAAGAAAGAAAAACCATAGGCACTTTCGTAGGCTGTACCAACACTATAATCCACCGATTGCCGCGGAAGTCTGGAGTGTAGAGCTCCATTCTTTTCAGAATGTGGTCAGCCTGGTCTTTCCATGGCTGCTGTCAATGCTGAATCTGTTGCTGCCTCCCAAGTGGATGCTTTTCCAACCATAACACAATATTGCAACGCAATGTAAATATTTATATGTTGTAAACAATTTCATTAGGTTTTTCAAAAATTAATTTTTGTCCCCTTTTCTATTTCATCGCTGACTGTTTTAGTATCCTGATAGTCTCACGACTTCTAAGATAGTTAAATATGTATGTTTAGTATAATTACATTGGTAATTTTTGAAAATTCTCGTTGCTGATTGGTTGCCGTTAAGGTGATTATTACGTGATAATCAGCTAAGCGGTTTTCCAAAAATGGCCGCAAGCCGTTTGGTCGAGGTGACAAACGACGAGATTAATTGTTTTAAAGAAACTGCATATTTTTCAAATAATCACCTTGTAATCATACTAAAACAATTATTCACCACGCCTTCGGCGAATAATTGTTAAATGTATGAACGCTCACCTGACACAAGCGAAAAAGCGCGGGAAAATTGTTTACGTAACGCAACCAAGCGTGACAGTGCTTTAACTCACCCTGCCGTATTTGCCTCTTCCCATGCGCACATGCGGTCCAATAACAATCTCGCCACCGGGTACCCACTTGGGTTTTGAAATGTTGCCAACTTTTTCCAAGACTTGGTCGAACGTTTTCACGTGAATTCCGAACTCCATTTCCCATCTGCCGAGCTCATTCACAGTATACCTGACGCACGTAAAATAGAAAACAACTAAGCGGGTTAGTTTCTAACGAAACTAGGGAATTTAAGAAACGGCGACGGCTACGACTACGACAACGCCACAAAACAATAATATCATTGGTTAAAAGAGCATAAATAATCGTGCTGCACGTGCAGCACGGATTTTAGCAAGTATCTTAGCGGTCCTCTGCATAACGACGACGTGAAATCACCAAATTTGAGGTTTTGACGACAACGTAAGCATGCAACAGAGAATCTTTCATTCTCTATTTTAACTCTGAAACCGCTCGTACCAATTTGTTTGTAGGATACTTCGCCCACATTGTAGGACGTGAATGAGACTGAATAATCGCGAAAGACTTATGATAGAGCCAAGTTATATTTTGAGGTGACGTTTTCGTCGACCGTCGCCGTCGTGTTCCCTATTATGGTGCTGCGACGGTGGCAGATTAAAACAAGAAAATGTTGTTAAATGATTCACGTTTCGAGCGTTAGCCCTTAGGCAGAGAGGTCCGTTTGGCTAATAGTTCAGACCTCGGTCGTTCACTTCCACCCGAAGACAACACAGTCCAGCTCATCTGAAGAGTTACAAAAAACAAATAAGTTATCCTCTGGAAAGCGATTTATCTAGAAGATAGTTCTCTTTTGCCTTTTGAACAACCGAGACCAAGAATTTTCGGTTCAGAATCAAATGGAACATAAATCTTCACTTCGAAAACTTTGCACAACCCCTCGAGGGGTGATTTTGTGATATATCGGATTTTCCGAAGATTCTCGATTCCATTGGGTATTTCATTTCAACGAGTCGGGCGCGATTCAATTAATTGATTAAAAAAAAGTCGGTATTTTTTGTTCTGAGCGAAAGGACAAAAACTACCGTTCAATGAAAACACGAAAATTTTAGGAATTTAGTTTTTGTCCAATGGATCACTCGCATTGACAACACTAAATAGCTTTTATGGTCTGGACAACTTGCAAGTGAACTTACCATAAATCGTCATATTTCATACAGTGGGCAGCGGCTTGTACCTCGGAGAAAATTTTGCACGAGAGACCAGCGCGACTGAAGGGGGTAGAGTCTTTGAATGATCCGCGCCATTTGTCCTGTTCTGAACACCAACAACAAAATCCCTATATATGAAGCAAAAAACAACTGCGATTAGAAACGATCCTGCGCCCTCAGAAGGGACTGACTTTTCAGTTCAGTCAAGTTCTTAAACAGACTCAAGGAATCCACTCAGCCCCCAGCGTCTCCTAAATCACTTTGGATGGTATCACTTGGACATTTAGGCAGCGTTTACACGAACCCGGTTTCATTTGTAACCACATCGTTTTCGATGCGGTTACGCCTCTGTTTACACGACACCGATGGAGACTATTGCCAAAACCGTGCCGATTTGAAACCGCTGCCAAAAGTGCAGCGTTTTCAAAACGATGCGGTTTTATCTGTCGTGTAAAGAGCGAAACCGCATCGATTTGAATACGGTTACTATTTTGGCGTGTAATTTGCATTGTTCAATTCAAAATAGTAAATTTAGCATGTAGTGCAGCGCTCGCTTATACCATCACGACTTGGATTTTCTGGCGAAAACGGTTCCGTGTAAACACCTCCAAACTGCATCGATTTTGACGCGGTTTCGAAGTCATGAAACCGTGTCGATGTGAAACTGCGTTCGTGTAAACGCTACCTAAAAGTCATTTAGCATCTCTATGGGTCATCATTTAATAAAACACAATATGGTTATAGACTGTGTAGCGAAAAGTTGTACGAAACCATACTACGTACTGTCCTTTCGTCAGTGGAAAAAGGGACAGCAGCCCCGAAACGTCTGGCTTTATACAACTTTAACGCTGGAGAACACTAACAATTTTTGACTTTTAATCATTCGATAAATGCGGTCTTATTTTTTGTAGTCATGCTATATAACATGGATGTTGTCACTACAGTGAGAGAGTGTCTAATCGACGTGGGTGGGTGGGTCGTGGGTCCCTAACCCTAACCTAACCCTAACCCTATCCCTTTTTTTAATCAACGACTGGAAATTCTCGAAACAGACAAGACCAGGACCTAAGACCTAAGACAATTTTGGATCGAGCACTGAGGGAGCTAATATATATCTTTTTTTATCTTCAAACAAACACGACCCACCACCCACCTACCCATGACCCACCCACCCACGCGATTTAGCCTCACCGTTCAGTGATAGAGCTCAGTGTAGAGCCGCTAGAATAATTTCAAAGAATATATCATCTGATGCATTGAATTTTGTTTATCGGTCTACAATTACACGACACTATGGAGAAGAAATACTCAGAAAGGGAATCTGAATGAAGGTGCTCACAATGCATGCCAAATGTTTAGAGGGAAAGAGATCCACAGTTGGCGGGCGACGGTAGAAGATCAGCTATTTCCACATTTTCCAGGTTAAATCGCGGTACTTTCAAATAATCTTTACAATGTAAAAGAAGATCGCAGAGTTCTAGCAGGTATATATGGTATCAATAGATCAAAGATATACTGTGGTGTTACGCCATTTAAGGCTCTCTAAGTCATGATCTTTATAAGTTATTGTCTTACAGGAACGCGCAGTTATTCAGGCAGCCAGTAGAGTTGCTTTAGTGCAGACAACCAGCAGCATTTTGCCCAAAGAAATTACGTAGATTTTTGTTTTCTGCTCACAGTAGCAGATTACATAACGAAAATATTACTTTGTGTACGTACCTGACTATCCCATATTTTATTTCCTTCCGAATCATAATCGAAGCCACATGTGGACTCATCCGTTTCCCAGGTGTCATCACAGAGATTGCGTGACCCTGAAGCCCATGCTCCGTTATCACTGACCAACACCTCCTCCTCGGGCTTGTTGTTGACGGTCTTAAACATTAACGAAAGAAAAATATAACGCTTACCACGAATCCGGCAAAGGTCGGGTTGCCCTCGTTGTAAAGAAAAGCACCGTCACACGTGAAAGTGTTATTGTTTCAAGTCTTTTTTCTGTTTTCTTTACTATATGTGAATCTCACAAGTTTTCACACCGAGGGTGAGCTGAGAGGCCGCCGAACGAACTTCTCTATTAAGAGCACTAGACTAACATGACAATGTAATATGATGTAATAATTTTGCCGCTTTATGGTATTTACCAAAACAGCATCAGAAATTTGCACATGGCCAAACGAGAAGAATCACATGACAACCTGAGTAAAAGCCCAGTAATACGGGCAACATTATTCGTGCAACAATGTTGCGTTGCAAGTTGAGATGGTAGTGGGCGCAACAAAGCAAGTCAACTTGCAACGCAACTTTGTTGGGCGACAAGTTGCACGAAAATTGTTGCCGACATTACTGGGCCTTCACATGTAATTGACGTACCATCGAAAGACTCAAATGTCGAAATCAAGAACGTGGAATTTCTCGGCATGTATTTCACACTATATACGCTGCAATACATGACATAAATGTCCAGGTAAGTTCAAGGATCCCTTCTCTCAATTTCGTCAGTAACACGCACTTCAAATATATAGATTCATCTCATCCATTGAGTCCAGGGTTCGTACGCTTTTTTCAACTAAAAATTCAAGGACTTTTCAAGTACTTTCAATGACACATTTTCCATTTTTCAAGGACTCCACGCACTGCAAAATCAAGCGATAAGCAGCTGTTCATATAGCTAGTGTGCGCCGACTCTCCCATGCTCGAAATGTCAACATCCTTCATGCACACAATGCATCGTGCCTTGTGTTTGTCACCCTTGACTTCGCGTAGCCACTCTTTGTACAGTGGTTTCTGAAGCCACAAGTCCCTGAAAAACACACTTTCCCATTGTTGTAAATCTTTTATTCGTGAAACAATAGCCGAACAAACAACACCCACGCAAACAACAGGAAGCACTCGAGGCACATGGCTTTTCGCGGAAAGAGCGAAGACTACAAAACATTTCATTGGCTCATAGAATTACAGACATTGAACCAATCAGAGCAATGAATATAACAAAGAACAGGAAAATGTACTCGGCGCTTGATGGACGTTCGGAGAGTTGTAATGATCGTTTTCACTTGTTTTTTTTTTTTTACTATTATGTGTCGCTACTGTTCTGCCAGTAGCATATATTTTCATATTAGGCACTCTAGAATCTAGGATGGATGAACTTAGCTACAAGTTTCAAGGACTTTCCAGCATTGACTGCAAATTTCAAGGACTTTTAAGGCCTTGAATTTTTATTTTCAAATTCAAGGACTTTCAAGTACTTTCAAGGTGCGTGCGAACCCTGTGAGTCCTTTTACGGGAACAAATGAGCCCAACGAATTGACATGCTCCCAAAAAAAAAACTGTGTGGCTTCATAGCTCAGTTGGTGTTTTTACAATGACTGCAAAAAATCTCGCGCGCTCATTGGCTAATCTTTATTGTCAATAAGCGGACAGACACATAAATTTATAATTTATGCGAGGATGACGCAATTTTGCTCGCCTCAGATTGAAGTTTCTCGCATTTTTGTCTCGCGTTCTTCTCGTGTTTTGACTTAATTTTGACCCCTCTGGCTTTATGTTATTGTAAAAAACAAATTGATGTCACTTTTTCATGCGTCTGTCCTGTTATTGACAATGAATTTCGTCATAACATTGTCTGCAGATCCACTCGGCTATCGCCTCGTGGATCCACAGCTACTTTGACAACGTTATGACGAAATTCATGATCAATAACAGGACAGACGAATGAAAAACTGATATCAATTTGTTAAATAGAGCATAGTGAACCGGCATCGCAGACTGAGGTCATGGGTTCGAATCCCGTTGAAGACACCTGAATATTTTGGGTGTCTGTAAGAGACAATTTGTTTAAAGGGTAAATGTCATGCTAAATTTGCTGTTTTTAGGTCAAAATGGGTGAAAATCAAAATTAGTACTTTCGCTCACACCTACAACATTCCTGACAACCACCCCCCGAAAAGATAAGAAATATACTTTTGGCACAAAGTGCTATACTTCGTATGTAATTTTTGGTGTTTTTCTGAAAACACAGTCTCCAAACTTGAAACAACTGGCCAGTCTTTTCAAGTTTCAATAGGCCACTTGCACTAAGAGGTCACGTGACCAATGCTTCCCTTAAACAGTGAGTTGTAATCTTGCTGTTGCCAAAAATTGACAGAACACATAAAAATTATCTTACACGCGAAATTTGAGAGGAAACGAATTGAAGGGAGATATTTTATGGTACTTTGATTTTTCAACAAAGTAGCATGGTTTGTCTTGGCCGCCATGTTGGAGGGCATACTCTTGCCCTCCAACATGGCGGCCAAAACTACTTTTTGCTAATATCTTGTTAAATGTTTGATAGTTGAGTTCAGATGTGCCATAAACGTTACCACATCATCTTTTCAACATTTTCCTTAAAGTTCAAGTGCAAAATTTGTGTCAGAAAGCGGTAATTCATAATTTTAAAAAAATCAAGTTTTGGTCACGTGACCAGCTACGGACTTTCTCATTTTAAGCAAATAGTGCGGGTTTGAAAAACCAAATCACTATTATTTTGTTTAAGAGATGACCCACTAATAGTGTTTCGAAGGCAAAATCATGTAACTTTCATTTTCATAAAAACGATGTCACATAACCCCTTAGTGCAAGTGGCCTATACATTTCCATCCTCTCCATCCTTGGCTGCAAACAACAAAGAATAGCTTCAGTGCACTTCAATGGTCGTTGGCAACAAAAAAAAAAACAGCATTATTTTTTTATTTTCACTGATGCAAGGACGTCTTTTAGTGTTTTGAAGTTTGGCTAAAATAGCGTGACACTGCTCCCTTGAATTGTCCAGATACTGTGACGATCTTTTCTAGAATGATTTTGTGTATTATGAATGGTAGATTAAATGATATGGATGCTGAATTGTGACAACGCAAAGTGATGATGTTGCAAGCAAAAAAATACTAACATAAAAAAACAGTAGCTTAGTGTGATCTAATAGTAACTTACTCCTCTGTAGTAATATGGATACGTCAGGTGTACAGGGGTCTTGGCTAGAGTTATGATAAACGGATTGTACAGCCTAGCCTGCTCTCGTTCCACTTCATCGTAAACTTTGCTAACGTTCGACACCGTCTTCAGCATCTCTGTACCATTCTATAAAATGGGAACAAGTTAGACGCAGAATTAGTTGATTCATTTGTTGTATCTACAGAAGGACGAGGCAAACTCCACCCACAAACTCATCCAACTCGTCCCAACTCGTCGCATTCATTTGCAAAGACAAACCCACCACAGACCGAAATCGAATCAAACTCCCTCGAAAATATCACAGTCATAGCACGCCCCGAGTTATATTACTGTGCTGTAAGAGGTTTTAAGTACTTTAAAGTTTATTTCACAAGTAAGTCTTCCAAATATTTCTTAAGCCCTTAGAAAATCTATGAAACCCAACCCGATTCCACAATGAGGTCACATTTATACTCCTCCCATCCGCCAGTGCGGAGGACGATTAACAACCTTCGACTAGTTAACAATTAGTTACGGTGATCCGTTTCCTTGACTAGTAGAATATCGAACCATTTCAGCTCCAAAAAGTCACTGGAAATCTGCTAAAAATAAAGAATCTCCAAAATCGATCGACAGGACTCTTTTAATTAAAAGGAATCAGTTTTTCTCCCTTTGGGAGGGATCATCTCATCCAGATGAAGTTCGGATAATAAATAAAACAGTGTAAAATAGTTGTAATTATCATTACCGAGACTGCTATTAAAGCTTGCTTGGTATTATTCGCGCTGGGTAAGATGTGACCTGCATTATTTATCGTGTAAGACTTACAAACACTATAGAGATGATAAAGAAAAATTTCTTACCTGCCCGCTTCGGACTGACATTGTAACAATAAGCTTTTTCTCACAAGCTTTTTCGTACACAACGCTCATCGGGTCATCGGCGCTGCCTGTATTTTCACATATAGTGATGCTACTTTTAGCGATCAGATCGGCGTGTGAAGACGGAAGACAAGCCAAGAACACAAGAAATTTAAATATCTTCATTTTTCTGCACAGCTCTGAGGTAATTCCGGTCAGTTGGTGTTATAAATACTACGAAAAAGCTAAACATTTTGATGGGACTTTGCGGTTAGTTGCTACACGTCGCTACACGTGAGGTCTATTTTAAACTTCGCGCGCATCTATCTATGAAGATGCAGCTGATATAATGGATCGCGGGCTACATTTGAGAGAGCATCTTACAAATAGCGCGAACCACGAGCCACTGCTACGCGCCTTTTATTCTTTTATCTGCTAATTAAAAGACTTTGAAGGCGACTAAGACATGGGCCTCACTGTAGACCATGATTAATGCGACTTAAAGAGTCATTCATGGTCTTATAGAAGAAAATGTACCATTCAGAGCGTTCAATATATTTTAAAAAGCGCCTTTAGAATTTACATTTGAACTGTCCGAGGTTTCCAAATGTTTCGCGGGCACATTTTTCCGACTCGTACTTCAGTCTTAAAGGCTATCAGAACAACAGTTTCAAGCCGCAGAAACGATTAGAGTTTCCCTCCCACGCGACCGGACAAAAAGCCTTTCCTGTGAAAGGGTCACGTTCACTCAGAAGATGAAGCTCAAATTGAAAATATTTCAGCTAAAAACGGTTTCAAAAAGTGTTCTACTAAATCATTACCTTTCTCGTATCGTATCTTTTTTGCCGCTTAAAACTGGGCTCAAATATATGGTTCGGGCCGACAACTGTAAACGGAGAAAAAAAAGAACTGCCTAATACAGTGTACATTGTACAAACGGAGGCAACATTGTCGGATGTTACGCGTTGCGTACAGACTTGCACATCCTGTTGCATGTAGTTGTTTGAAGCTGGTCAACAACTCCCAACATTTCTTCTGTTCCGTGATCGCCGAAGCGTAGCAACCATGTTTCATCCGTTTTCACATCTTTACTGTCATAACTGACGATGGCTGCAGCAATTGTATGCTTTGTAATATTTAACTTTGAGCTTCTATGTCATTAAGCAAAAATTTTAATTGTAAATAGGTTTTAGATTTCTTTTTTAGTCTCCCTTGCTTTTACTATTTTTAGCATTGTTATCCTACATTATTTTATTCTTGTGTCACCAATTAGTGCTATGCGCTAGAGATTCTCGACACATTAATAAAGTTCATCATCATCATCATAATCATCATCATCCAACATTGTTGGAGCCACGCACGCGCATTACATATGGTCTCCATGGAGACAGCATGCATTAACATATCTTGAAAACAAGATAGACGCCGAATGTTGTAAGTTTTATAATGACTAATGGGTCGTATACTTCCCATAATAAAATGTAAGTCGATATATTGTTGGGGTTTTTTGCGTCTGTTTGCATGCAACTGCCAACACCATCCAACATCTGCAGAACCAACAACTCCATGAGTTGTTGCGTCTGTTTACATGTACACGGGGCTTAAATTTTGACTTCACTACCCAATCAGACACAACACAACTAACTCAATCACATCACAACTGCATAGATACTTGGGCATGTAGGACAGGAAGCGCCACAAGCCGGTTTATTTCCCTTACCATGTGCATACAAACTCCGCTCCAGCATAACAATACGATAACATAGTTGATGGTACTGACCTCCTAAAACTTGTTAAAGGAAAAGTACACTGGGCACCTGCCGGATACGAAAACCCAAAACCCTTCGGGAATGAGGGAACGTATTCTCCAAACCCTATGCAAGTGCCACTACCCTGTGGAGGCTAAGGGGAAAAGTTAACCAGAAAAGTAGGCGAAGAAAGCTGAACCTAGGCTGATACAAATCCCTAACGGATCCCTATTTGTACGACAAATTACCCATAATCCCCACCAAACAACCGGACCCAGTCCTCTGGTCCGTGCAATTTCGCAGGCTACAACTGTCAGAAATAGCATTTTGTGAAGACTTCATCGTACTTAGCTATAATCGCGGATGGCGCATCCCTTCGGAACTCCCGCAACCATAAGTGATTTTTGTTTTCTAATAAAGTACTACACCATTATTCGTGCTGTGCACATCTGTTGTAAAGATGTCGTTTAAGTGTGTGTATCATCTATTTCGATTCCGTTATGAGTGCCTAAGGCTAAATTAGTAAAACGTGTAAATAGGGTTCTAACAGTGTTCCTTGTCCGCAATTCCCTTCAAAGCGGGGGTCCAAAACGGCAAATTTTATTTCCAAAAATTTCCTTTTGCTATTTGCTAGGTATTAAGTTACCGTTCTTCATTGATTTCGACGTGTGTCTGAAGTAATGAAGTTTCTGTAAGCAAGAGTTAATTTTGTAGAAAAACCTCAAAGTTTCGCGTGAAACTCTTCAAGCAGCACCCATGTATATCTTTGATCACCAGTGACCTCTTTCGTCGATTTGATAGAAGCATTTTTTTTATTTGCGTCTTTTTGTAGCATGTATTTGCAGTCATTTACGTTTAGACGATAAAGTGCAAAAATTGACTATGAATTAGGGTATTACTCATAACTTGTTTTCTCGGGGCACGCATTCTTTCAAGAATTTAATGTAAAGAATTTTCGAAAAAAATTTAAAAGTTAAATAGTGTTTGCAAGCGCAGTAGGCGATTATTTTTTTAACTTGAGAGCACTACTCTTATTCTGCTCTTATTCATCATTCGCGAGGAGGTCCCCAAGTTTTTACAAAAAATACCAATTAAAAAAAAAAGCGAATTAACGTTTAGACAACAGTAATTTTCGTCATTATGTGCAACCTAAGAACAAGACAATGCTTTTAAGTACATTTAATGTCACTGTTCCTTGGTATCAACATAATTACCTTTTAACGCATAACGCAAGGTGCAATGTGCAATATGCAATATGCCATGCGGTGGACCAGACTTTTAACAAGAAACCATTTCAAAAAACAAAAAATTGTGTTTCGTTTCCGGAATGGTAAGGGCAAGAGAAAAGATAGAATACTATAGTGTGGGTCACTTGGCCTGTCATTCTTATTTCGCTTCCTGTATTGAAACTCTCGAGAAATAAAGATAGAAATGTGAACGCAAACTCTCTGAACGGTGTTCCTTGGTATCAACATGCATAATTAGCTTTTAAACGCATAACGCAAGGCGCAATAGAACGAGACAACAGACGTATTGGCGTTTTTTGAAGGGAACACTGCCTTGCGACTGGTTAGCCTATGCGATTTCCAGATTGCGTGATATAGAACAACCTCACTTATCTCCCCAGCACTACGAGCTGCGTGGTAAACAGCACGTGCTGGATCGGACAAGAGTATTGATTAGCGAGCAATGTACAAAGGCAAACGAGCCAACTACTAGCTTGTGGGAAGTCGCTGCGCAGACTTAACCGCACCTCGCAGGAGTGACCCTATTCTAATGAAGACAAAGCGATATACCCAACCCATCTCCAAAGGGAGGGAGGGAGGGGAAAAAAACTTTAACAAATGCAAACAGCTACAGGAATGTAGTTGGTTTACTATAGAAGACAAACTGCCAAGTGAACCTTGGACGGCTAACCGAGGCTTGTATAGCTAGACTGTCTATTAAAGTAGCCAATTGAACGGGTTCTACTATGTAGCAGGTAGGCATTACACGTGCTCTTTAACAGTTATGAATGAGGCCTTAACAGATTTGGCCAATGCAGGTGTACGTTATAAACTGAGATCTAGGAACAATTCTTTATCTCCTCATTTTAAAATTTTACAACAAGACCATTGATTTTATGACCTTGAACGACCGACTCCAAAGAACACGAAGATAACTAACGCGACATGAATAGCCACTTTTAGTGCGTTCACGTTCCATTAACCGTATTTTACTGATGGGCAGTAAAATCTCATTTATCGGAAGACTGATTGATTTCACTTTTTTGCATAATTTTCTGAATCATACCATATCTCCTTACGTCTTTGTTGTACTGAGGTGAAAACAAAAAAATACATAAATAACAAATCTTAATATTTTGTTCAGAATCCAGAGGAGGCCACACTGGAAAGCGCTTGCATCAAAATATAAAATCTTTGAAATTGTTTATTAATAGATTACTTGATATTACTGTAATTCTGTGAGTCACGTATGACGCCTGCAATTCAGATTAACCATGCCAAAACTTTCATTCTGCAATCCTATCTATAAAAAAACCTTCATCTTGTTTTAAAACTATCAATCAATAACGTAAAGGTCATTTGTTTGTTTTCCAATGACATGTGTTTTCAATTTCCCGTTCCTTTTTCGAGATTTGAATAATTTGAGAATGGAATGTTAATGAGTTTCACAAGAAAGAGAGTAATTGCCTATCTTTTATGATCTGCTGTCACGATTGTCGACCTATTATCGGAAATTCAATTTAACTCCATGCGTCAGATCAGCGAGAGCAAGTAAACACAGCTTTAAACAAGGACTCTCTCGAGGCAGCGACGAAAATTAGTAAGTTTGACATAATGTTCTGACACGGGGAAAAGCTGGTTTCTGCGGGCGACAAAAAGAGGAAGGCCAATAGCAAAGTTAAACATCGATCGAAAGGCGCCTTCATTGAAACCTGCCGTTTAAAAGTATTCCCTCGCTTACTTCCTGACATTTAGAGACTAAGAAGCCACCGAAAGGGGTGTTGCTGTCTTCGCAAGCCGCGTGAAAATTGGTGATTAATTTTAAACATTATAACGGACAAAAGAGGATATTATAGGCTTAATGGTGGACCAAGATAGCAGTGAAAAAACAATCCTCATTGTGGGGGTGTTTTTTGGAGTTCTGGTTTTATGCGTCATTACACTGGTCTTATGTTGCATTTATTGGCGACGCCAACTGGACAAGGAGCGAACGAGAAATGTTAGCGATGTGGAAAGAAACCCATCTACCACTGCAGTTACTGGAGTTGAAATGTAAAATTCTTTTCGAGAACGGAATCAGTAATCGCGTGAGCGAAGAGGAAATCGCCCGTCTTCGCAATTACAACTCCTAATGATATAATCTTACGGCGGAGTGAATCATTTCCTCAACAGTATTTATTGCTTAAATTGAACAATATTCATACAGCCCAACGGGAAAGTAGATCAGTTGTGACAATCTTCTCCACTTCCGACAATGTCAGGAAAGAAAGCCCGGTGTCTCGGCTTACTGAAATATGGCAAATTCTATAATTTTTGCCACAAATAGACACAACTTGAAAATCCCAGTGAAAAACTAGAATATTAAAACACTTAACAATCTCAGATAGTTTTTGCGTTGTGTTGGTTACCACAAAAAAGGTAGTTCATGAATATTCTTTTACACCAAGGCCCGGTTGTTTAAAAGCCGATTAACGCTAATCCCAGATTAAAAATTAACCAAGGAGTTTATTTCTCTATTGCCAAATGCTGAGGGTAATCCAAGGGTAAATAAAGATATATGATATGGTATGAAATGCTGTTCAACGCTGATATTCGGCAAAACTTTACATTAGAGGAAGTCAATCTTGAAAAACAAAAATAAGAA
>NC_090894.1:14286060-14303560 GCF_036669925.1 Montipora capricornis | reverse complement strand
TTCCTTTAATAAATTTAATAAGGAATTCTCTTCGCTGGCGAAGTGATTGCAGTTTTAATTGAGGGACTTGTTTCTTTCCTCATATGAGGTATCTTTTCCAAGAACCCATCTAGTTACAGTGCGTTGGACACCTTCCAATTTGTCAGTAGGTATGTTTGATTGGGATTCCACACTTGACATGCACACTGGAGTATTGGACGCAAGCACTTTATAACCAACAAGCGATAATTGGCGTTCTTTTCCAAATTGAAGCTTAATTATCCCCTGAAAAATGCGTGGTTACCCCTAATTTTCTTTTTGAATACCAGAAGCACTTGCTAAGTTCTGCTTTCTCCCCATACTTTTGACCAGCGCAAAAATATCCCTGTATCAATAAGCACCACCCATGGGAAATCTGAGCATTTCGAGATGCGCAGAATGTACGTGCAATAACAATAGTAGGCACAGTCTTTAATTGCATGTATTTCAATTTCCCCAATTCAATTACATGAACGACTTAAATATTCTTTATCATTCATAATGACTATATGAGGATGAACACTACACATTCATACTTGTAGCTTTGAATGGCAGTGTAAGGTGCACAAACAGGAATAGCAAACAGCAACAGATCCTCAGCCAGCGGCAATCCTGTGAGAGAATCAATGAGCGAGACGGATTCCTACGAAGAAACAACAGAAACATGACGAAATGGTATACGTTGGAAATAGCAAACTTAAGAACTGCTGCACGATTCAGTGCCGATATATATACTTACCTTGGGTGTTAGGTCCGTTTCATCGTCTGATTCGACCTGAGTCAAAATTAAGTCAAAATGAGTCAAGAAATAAACACACTGTTCATTAACTGATGTTTATACAGAAAATACAACGAATGTAGAGGGCGTTTTCTCCTTGTTTTGCAACGGAAAAAAAAGTGGTTTGTCCGCTTAAGTCGCAATGGTCGCGTAGGACATAAGATGAGCTACTCACAATATTCTTCTCTTTCTCGAGGGGAACGGAATCTCCTTCTACAGCACAAATAAAACAATGAAAAAAACAAAACAAAATGATCAAAGAACTTATTAAAATATCCAAATCTATATAAAATCCAGGAAAAATTGCTTAACAAATCACAACCCTGCCCCACACTACTGCAAATCCTCTCTTCCGTAGCTTTCAAACAGAGTTTACCAAACGAGAATTTTTGTTCATTCTAGTCAAATCCTTTATCTCGGACGCGGTTCTTTTCCTCTTAGAATAGTAGCAAGAACGCTCACGTGTACTGAGTTTCAGTTGTTGGGTCTCTAATCTGCTTTGGGAGATTTTTTTAAGGTGCTCTGGTTTCCTCTAGCCTCGGGAAACAATACTCGGCTTTAACGTGTGCAATGTCTCCAATTGGAGTCTAAGCGCTAAACCAAATAGTAAAGTCATTATCACAATCATCGGTAAAAGCAACGACAACAGCGACGACAACGGCAACGTCATAAATGAGTAATATTATTGGTTAAAAGAGGAAAAATGATCGTGCTGTACGTGCGGCACGCATTTTTGTAAGCTTCTCTCCCGTACTCGTCGAAACAACTGGGAGTTTAAGCAAAGACGACGGCTTCGGATACGCCACAAAGCAAGAATATTCTCGGTTAAAAAAGGAAAAATACTCGTGCTGCACGTGCAGCACGAATTTCCGTGAATTTCTTTGCCTTGCTGTACTCCACAAAACAAGAACGTGAAATCACCAAAGCTTAGGTTTTAACATCAACTTGAGCATACCACAATGATAGTTCGCCCGTATTGTACGAGGTGAACAAGACGGAATAATCGCTAAATACTTGCGATAACGCTAAGTTATATTTTGTAAATGAAGTTTTCGTTGCCGTAGCGGTCGTCTTTGCTTAAACTCCCTTAGCTTAATAGGGAGCTTTAGCAACGACAACGGCGACGGCAAGGAGAACGTCACAAATTTGCATATTAAACTCCCTAATTAGGAAGTTAAAGAAACCACGACGGCTACGGAGACGAAAACGTCACTCCAAAATATAACTTTGAGCTGTTTTAAGTATTTCATGATTATTCCATCTTGTTTATGTTATCTAATGTGAGTGAAGTGTCCTAAAACTGGATTGGTACAGACGGATTTGAAGTAAAGAGTGAGACTGAAAGATTCACGGTAGTTTGTCCACGTTGTCGTCAAAACCTTAAATTTGGTCATTTCACAAAGTAGTTTTGACGAGTACGGAAGAGAAATGTTCAAAAATGCGTGCCGCACGTGCAGCACGAGCATTTTGATTCTTTTAACCAATAATATTACTGCTTTTTGGCGTTGTCTTTGCCGTAGCCGTCGTCGTTTCTTAAACTCCCTATTTTTGAGGAACTACCATACCCTTATCATATTAAAAAAATGAAATAACCGCGAAGTAATTACAATAACGCGAATTTATATTTTGAGACGACGTTCTCGTTGCCGTCGCCGTTGTCGTTGCTTAAGCCCCATTTACACGAGCAATTTTTCCTTGACAAGTGGACTTGTCAAGGAAAACTTGCCGACTGTACACATTAGCAAGTTTTCCTTGACAAGTTTTCCTTGACAAGTTTTCCTTGGTAGTGTAAATGAATAATATGACAAGTTTTCCTTGTCACATTTTCCTTGTTGTCCATCTACACGAGCAAATTTCAGACTTGACAATTTTTCCTTGTCAAGGAAAATCTAGCGCGCCAGATTTTCCTTGACAAGGAAAATTTGTCCACTATTCCCCATCTACACGAGCAATTTTTCCTTGTCAAGGAAAACTTGTCAAGGAAAAATTGCTCGTGTAAATGGGGCTTTAAGCTCCCTATTTTTATCGTTGACGTCATCGTGATCGTCGTTATCATCACCATCATCATCAACGTCATCAGGATCAAAATTAGAACACCAAACAACGCTAGGATTCAACCACAGGCTCTATTATCAGTCAACCACAGGTTATCCCTTGTTCCTTCCCATGTATATACCTTCAATATTTTCAACTGCATCAGCTTGTTCCGCAGCGTTAACCCCTTCTACGCTGTTCGCAAACTCCTTTCTGTCGTCGCAATCGCTTGCTTTTCCTGGCAACGGCTCGCTCTGTTCACTCTCCTTCTCAGATGAGTCAATAGTTTTGCTTTTATCTTCGTTGGGTTCATTTTCTCGCAAGTTTGCTTTATTTTTAAAATGTTCTTCCAACGATTGTTCGTCATTCTCTGTTTTTACAGTTTTTGAACTTTGTTCCACTTGAAAGTTCTTGTTATCTGACTGCGCATCCCTCTGTGCCGGTTTTCCGCTGATCGGCCTGTTCGCTTTGCTGCCTTTTTTATCTTTTTTTCGTTTGTCGGCTTTAGTTTCTTTTGCCGGTCCAGCAGACTAAGAAAAAGAAAGAAGAGAGACTGGAACACTTCAATAAGATTACGCACACTTTACAGAAACCATTACAGCATTACATCACGTAAGTTGGAGACTAAAAGCTCTTTTGAAAGTAATGATTTTGTTACCGCAAGTATTTCCATTTTCATTTGCCTTTCTTCTTCGTCCTGTTCACCATACTTCTCCTTAATCTTCTTTAGCTTTCCCTAGCAAGGCGAAGAAACATTATGTAAGTAATAAAGTTGCATGACTTAAACCAGCCATTATGGTCGTTGCACAATGACATCATTGGTGACGTCATCGTCAACATTTTCATTGACTTACGAATTACTAAAAAGGGAATCAAGCTTGTTGAGCATAATGTTTACTTATATTTACAAGGCTAGTTTCGATAATCTGCGAATTACAAGCTATACAAAAAACTGAAAGAAAAGAAAAATGTCGAGTGGAATGGGCGCAAATGAACCCTACATTCTTTAGCAACATTGGCAAATTGGGACTAGCGAATTACGGAATGCTTTTTGAAACGATTTCGCAGTTGTAAGCTTATCATGATAAGGTAACAATGGTAGAAAACAATGATCCAAGGTACAAACCTTCTTGCCTCTCTTGTGCGGTTGTTGTTGTTGCTGCTGCTGTTGAGCATCTTTACCCGTTTTCTGTAAACGAAACCAGAGTTACGCCATTAAACATGAATGCACAGTATAAAAGGAGCGATATTTTTACTTAATTCGTCCTGTAAACAAAAACCAGAGTTACGCCATTAAACATGAATGCACAGTATAAAAAGAGCGATACTTTTACTAAATTCGTCCTGTAAACAAAAACCAGAGTTACGCCATTAAACATGAATGCACAGTATAAAAAGAGCGATACTTTTACTTAATTCGTCCTCTCTGAATACAAAAAAAACAAGATCCAAAGGATGACCGTGGAAGCGACATTGGTGAGTCCATAAATCGGTTTAGCACAAAACTGACTTGGACATTTCCAGAAAATTCAGTATAAGAGGTAATATTTCCCATGCACGCATCATGAAATGACTACGAAAGCTACATAAATCGGATAGAAAACAAAAGGAGCAGAGCTACAGTTCAGTTATAGAAACGAGATTCTGATCTCAAAGAGAGTTTTAAAGGAAAACGCTGATTTGGCAAAATACCTTTGCGACTTCTTCGTCATTTCGCTCTCCTTCAAAACTATCGTTTTCACCGTTTTCCTGAGGGGGGCCCTCTTTGCTCTGTTTGGCTTTCTTTTTATTGTCTCTGCCATTGTAGAAAGAAACAAGACGTTTGAAAGATCAATTCTCCTAAGCGATTGTCATATCTTTGGTCTTTGTTTCAACAAAAGAAATAGGTGAGGCTAAAAGCAGATATCTGACGTTAGTGTAAATCAGACGCGAAGACGCTCTTTACAAAGCACTGTACTTTAGCGACACACGGATTATTTGTCAATTAACTGCGGAGATCTAAATAGCGTTTGTTTATTCATTTCTTTATATTTATTTATGAATTTATTTATTTATTTATGAATTTATTTATAATTTATTTCATTTAATGATTTGCATTAGGAGGGTAGTAAATATAGTAGGACACCATAGGGTCCTGTTTCTCAAAAGCCCCGAAAAGCGATTCGCGTGAACTAAAATCTGCTTATTTATGAAAATGGATCTCTGGCCATGTTTTCAAGACCTTAGCTTAGAAAACAAAATTGCAATTGCAAAACTTCATGACTTAAGACGTTTTCCTTTTGAAAATAGAAAGCGTTTTATGTCAACCAATATACGCCCGAAAAGTTTCGGGACCTTCGAGAAACGCCCCCTGCCATGGTATTAGATCATCCATTGGTTAGGAGTCGATTTTGATGAGGGAGGAAACTAGAGTACCCAGAGAGAAACCGTCGCCGAGTCAGTTGAGATCTGTTGAAACTCAGCCCACATTCTATTGCAGAGGTGGGAGACGCAGAAGATGACCACCACGCCAGCCTGGCTTCCCCAAGAGGTATAGCAATTAGTAAATTGATAAATAACAAAAGGCTGTTCGTACTATTTTACAAGATATTGTTTGTCTTTCTCGCTTACAAGATCATCAGCCCTTTTAATCGCAAAAGAAATGTCTTTTGATCTTTCGAACATACAAAAATTTCAAATATTTGAACTACGGAAAGGACATGAAATGAAAGATAGATAAGCAATCTAAGTTGTGAGTGAGATTGGAAAAACCAGGCTTTAGAACCCATGACTACGCGGTTGCGCTGCACTGGTCTACCAGCTGAACTATCAAGCCAGCTGGAAGCTACAATCTTGGACAAAATTGTTGAGAAAACTATGCTTTTGGACTAAACTCCGATTACAAGTATGAAAAGGAAGCTCTCTTTTCGCCCCCCCCCCCCCCCCCCCTCCCCCGATCAATGTTGCTCGACGAAACAAAGCATGTCGAACCTGGGCTTATCAACATTGGTTGTAGGGGGAGGGGGATGGCAAATAATGTGCAATATTGAGGATTTAGTTCGCAAAATAACCCCTGTTTTTAATATTCTCAACCCTTTTTGTCCAAGATTGTAGCTTTTAAGACTTCCGTACACGCTGCTCGCCATCTTGGATTATCAATCACGTTTGGCACAAAACCTGAGGGCGAAGCGACTTCTTTCATAGTGAATGTGCGTCTTCGCGTTCACGATGGCTTCCATACCTTTTCTGTTTTGCTGACAGACGCTGTTTTCCCGATGACTAGACAAAAGAGACACAAAAAACCGTCAGAGGAAGAAGAATATCCTTTACATTCTTAGCAGACTAAATATATTCTTGTCTTTCCCAAACTTGTGTCCGCAACAACAACTCTCCGTTTGCTATTTCACTTTAACGCGATGCTACCTCTTTCCAAGCAATGCCAGCTAACAATGCGCTACAAGTTGGATCTTTAAACGTATTACCAGTTAGCAAACCTGTTTATTTCCATCCAGTGAAACGATATCTCCTTCTTCGATGTCTCCTTGGTTACTGTTTTTACTTATGCCACGTTGAAGTTGCACTCTAACAAACAATCAATCGATTAACCAATCAGTTACTGCCTTAAAAACCAAATCAATTACTTCTGCCAATCAAATGACAATCGCATGAATCATTGAACCAAATGAACCAATCACAGCCCGAAAATAATCCGTGTAGCTAGCACCAAGCGCGGGAAAGTGCAAGTCGCTTTGGTTCATTTTCTGATTTGCTGTCAAAATCCCACGACATTCCTAAACGGCAGGAAGAAATGAATCGGCATTCGCTCTTCCTTTGGTACAGTATGTCTGCTGTGTACTATTACTCGCGACACACGTTTCAGACATTCCTTTGAGAATGGAAAATTATTTTAAACCCTGTTACGGAAAGAAGACAGGCAAGTCGTCCCTTACTTTCCTTCCTTGGTAAGCCGCAAATCAATACTCGTGTCCGGAAACAAGCTATCTTGCTCATCTTCGTCTTCTTTTTGTTCGGCTCTTTCGCTAGGCATGGTTTCACTTTCATCTTCATCCCCACTTTCTGCATCCTGAATCGAAAGCTCTTCCTCGAGTTCTGTTTCCTTCAAAACGAAAAAAGAACGTGAAAAAAACAACCCTAGGAGAGGGCGGGAGGAAAAAGGGGGGGAGGGGGGGGGGTGAAGGGCGGGAAAAGGGAAACGAGAGAGGAGAGGGGCAGAAAAAGAAATGGTAACGACCAAACTCACCGCTACTGACTCGTTATCCTCCACTCTACGAACTCGCCTCTCATTGATGTGGTTCTCAACGCAAGACTCGTCCAATTTAAACATGAACCCGAAGCCCATAATCAAGTAACAAGGCGGCAAGAAATTTTTTTTGCCCCTTATCATAAAGCTCCCAGTCGTGAGGTACTCTCCAGTGGGGGCCGTTTTGGACACCTGGGAATGATGTACCCACCACGCCGAGGTCACAATGCGGGCCTCCCAGGCGGCGCTGTATGACACAGCCATGCACCCTGCTTCGTTGAGGGTCTTTGGAGGCACGGGCTGGCCGCTGGGGTTTTTTATTATGACGCTAGTAGCGCCATGGAGGTCGGCGTGAACATAGAGATCACCTAAGGAGAAGGAAATTGCTATATTTAATGCCATGGTTCCGGGTTAGTAGTTGCTGGGTTCTGGGCTGACGCCGTTTTTGAGCAACACAGAGGGGCTTTCGATTGAAAATAGTGAAATATAATAGCAAAATAAAAAGCCAATCTTATGCGCCACATTTATAGTGCTAAGTAGCTTTTCACTGTTAGAGAAGATTGGTTTCAAAATCTGGGACGGACTGCCATCCGGACATGTGAAATATTCACTTCCGGTTCCCGCTCCTGGCTCGAAACGGTCTCGTACTTATAGGGGCTATGTCACGCCAAATGATGTGATTTCATGACACCCAAGATGCCCAAAAAGTAGAATGTCACATTGCAATAACCACTTAAAACCGTTTAACAACATAAAAGAAATACAACAAAAGGAAAGAGAAGCGTATATGGAGACAAATGGACAAGATTGAAACGAATTGCATTTGGGTAATCTTGGGCCGACGTTTTTCAGGTTTATGGCAAAACGCTTGGAAAAAGGCCGTTTTTGCTCAGAATCACCTTAACTGTGATGTAACGATAACTTTATCAGTAAAGGAATTCCATATTAACATTTTCGAGTTTAAAACTAGTGATAAACTAAAGATTTTCCCTAAACACCGTAAAATAACGTGACGTAGTCCTTCAGCTCCATATTGACTTTGTTTATAAGTCTGACTGGCAGCGATCGAGGAAATGTAAAAACGACCTTCTACACTCAATTCAAACCACCCGAAACTATGATTAAACTGATTTTAACTTGCATAATCTTGTGACCCAAGCTACACGAAGCTAATTCAATGATACAAATGTAGAAGACCATAAAAAGCAAATTCCTGACGAGGTGTCAAAAAGGTACGGAAAGTTTAACCCATGGTAAGAGCGAGAAAATTATTACGAACCTGGTTCAAAGTACCTCTTCACCACAAGTTCGTTTTGTTGCTGATCGCGGCCTCCGATAACCAAGTAATTTTCTGCGCTGATGAACCACAGAAACTTTTCAAACCAATATGTTTTCCGCGCTTTCTTTATTCGCGTTGTTGTCTCAACTTCTTTCAGAGTTTCCTTCGTTTTTCGTTCTGCCGATTTCAAGGCCTGGATTATGAAAAACGAAAGCAGTTAATTGCAAGGCCAAATGAACAGCTACGAAGCACGAAACGCCGAATTACATTTTACATGGGGTACGCTTTTTTTACCAAATGAATATGAATGTGTTCTTCTTGACTAACCGACTTCCAGGGATGTATTCATATTTATGGCTTGCGTTTTACGAGGGATATAAGACTAATTGAACAGAAAAAAACAAGGTATAGCTAAACAGTACGGCCAGAGATAACAACATCAGTAAGATATGCATTATACCTTTTAGTAATCAAATCGCGTAGCAACAGAAGTTAAGCTGAGCTACGCTGGTCATGCTGTGGAACACGGCTACTTAACTGGCCAATCGGAGTACGTGTACTATCAGACAGATAACAAGCGTAAGATCCGAAAAGATACCACCTGTTTATTCGTTTCTAAATTGTTGTAAAATACAACGCGAACAAACCAACCTTTTCTGAAGCATCAATCGTCTTTTGCTCCTTTTTGGAAGAAAATTTCTTTTTGTCATAGAAGCTGGTAAACACAGAAAGCAAAAACGACAACTGAAACGATATAGATTTTCCCTCTCTTTTCCAAGCAAACAAAAAGACTGAACGAGACGAAATAAATTGGAACTTAAGTACCTTCTTGCATTCCCGTATGCCGACAAAGACAAATTAACGTTAACTTTGGTAAATTTTGAACCCTGTAAGGAAATAAGAAAAATCAACAACACTAAATCAAGGGAAAATGAGGCGAAAGAGCGAATCCCTCATATTAGACCCTCTTACGATGAATAGTATTTGAAATATATTGTTAAGCCTTTAAGCCTCGAGACATCACTGCCAAGCTCCTCACCTTCTCCTGGACAGAATAGGACAGGTTAACACACCAGGAACACCGTGCCCTAGTCTTTGCAGAACAGTGGCTTGGATTTCTAACGTCCCACAGAATTCAAGAACTAGGGTGGTGACACGGTACTAAAGGTTTATAGTGCTCATCCGAGAGGACATGAAATTCGAAACATTTGCAGCTGTCAATACAAAGGCAGCACTTTCTCTTCAGACCCTGAATGTTGGTCCGGTCAGAGATGAACCAACGACTCTCTGCACGATAGTCCGATGTTCAATCCATTAACCAAACAGATCGAGGGTACCGCGCACCGGTGGCTCAGTTGGTTGAGCACCGGGCTGTCACGCGGGAGGTCGTGAGTTCAACTCCGGCCGGACCAACACTCAGGGTCTTTAAATAACTGAGGAGAAAGTGCTGCCTTTGTAATTACATCTGCAAATGGTTAGACTCTCTAGTCTTCTCGGATAAGGACGATAAGCCGGAGGTCCCATCTCACAACCCTTCAATGTTCCTAATCCTGTGGGACGTAAAAGAACCCGCACACTTGTCGCAAAGAGTAGGGCATGTAGTTCCCGGTGTTGTGGTCTGCCTTCTGTGATGTATCATGGTTGGATGGGTAAATGCTCGGAGATATTAGCTACACCTAGCTACTTTAAAAATCCGAGGGTAATAAAGATATATGATATGATATGATATGATATGATATGATGTTTTATTAGTCGTGAGCGCTTTTACGACCGCGAACTTTCCCTCTCAATTTCCACCAACCTTTTTCTTCTTCCTCTTCTTTTTTGAGCTTTTGTCATCTTCTTCGTCCTCAGTATCGGAGTCAGATTCAGAAAATTCGTAAGGGTCCCTGGATATGACAACAGCAATAACGAGCAAATTAATTCGAGCCCATACACTAAAAAAATTTAAGTAAACTGAAATTGAAAAGCAAAGGGAGGAATGAATGTAGGTGTTTTCCAAACTATGCCCAACTATTAAATATGTTATATTTTTACGAAAGCCACTCCAGCCAAAACATGGCTGTCTGTTGCCTTTTCTCTCCACCGAGGCAACACGGAGATCCGAAAATATTATTTCTCTTCTGTAGCGCCCTCTCTTTCCCCACGGAATCAATGAACGCCTCGGCTTTCCTTCCATCGATTTATTCTTGTTTTTCCTGTTAATGTGCTCCCATCAATAGCTTTTCACCAACATACCATATAAACCCCTCTCACAACCTTCAAAGCCTTATTCGCTCTGAAGAAGCGCTAACGTTCAAAACGTTAGCTTCTCTCCGTAAAGGTGCTCAACTTAGGATGTTGGGACCAGATACTACATTGTTTATGTGCGGTTTCAACTAAAGCTGTTCGAGCATAACCAAAATGTACTGATGACAAAATTTACACTGCTTTTTAATTTACTATGCACTAGAAAATAAAAAACCGATGGCAGACCTGAGATTCATGGTGATATGATTTGTCTCCAAGTTGAGGGCAGCAATAGCACAGGCAACTTGATCCCCTTGTGCTTGAGCTTCCTTCACAATACTGTTGATTTCAGACCAGTCGATTTGATTCGCAATGGCGCTGTTGACTATTAAGATAGCCTTATCGACCTAAAAATGAAATAAATAATTGAAGCACATGATGTTCTCAATGGCCTGTTTTCCAAACACACTGGTAGAAATGATACCCCCAAACACACGGTCTCTATAATGAGGCATGAACTTGATTTAAGTGTATTAACAGTGTAGTGCTTGGGCACTAATATTAAGGACGGTGCCTACTACTGTTATTGCACATACGTTCTGCGCATGTCAAGATACTGGGGTTTCCTATTGGTGGTGCTTACTAATACAGGGATATTTTTGCACGGATTAAAACTATGCAGAGAAAGAAGAACATAGCAAGTGCTCTTGGTATCCAAAAGAAATTGTGGGTAACCACGCATTTTTCAGAGATAATTGAGCTTCAGTTGGAAAAGAACGCCATACATTGCTTTGTGCTTTAAATTAATTATCTTTGAATAATGGGTGGTTACCCCCAATTTTCTTTTTGGATTTCAATAACAATTGCTACGATCTGCTTTTCCAACAGTCCGTAAACCGCGTGCAAAAAACCTTTGAATTAGGAGGCACCGTCCTTAAGGGCACTTAAAAGAAATCAAATTGTGCCATCACAAAATGGTTAGCAAAGCAGAAAACAACATTTACTTGAAAACAGAGGGACCTACACCTCTTGAAAGTAAAAGCAGAATCACCAAAGCACCTTCTTTGACAAAACTCACCAGTTCAAGATTAAGTTCGACTAAACCTGCCTTGAACATGTCCACATCCTGAAAATGGTAAGTAAACGTGACACTGCATAAAAAACATTTTCATTGACACCAGGAAAGAAGTCCAAGAGTATGTTCAGCATATTTTACCTGTGATTTTTGTAACTCCGCAATTCTCTTTTGGTGATCTTTTCTGATGTTGTCAAGTTTCTTAAGCGCCGTCTTTTCTTGACTAAGCGCTTTTAAGTCAATCTTTTGTCCTTCCAACTTTGAAAAGAATTCATCCACTGCCTAAAAATTATTTCAAAAGTTAATTTAATTAAAATTGGGAGGATAAAGCAGTGTGAAAAAAGTTGTAATAAGTAACCATTAAAATTATTAAGTTTCAAGAGAAAGAAAGCGATTTTTTCCAGGAAAATAATAATAGTAATAATAACAATAATAATAATATTAGTTACAGCAAGGATAATAATGGCACAAATATAACATTATTAGAAATAATAATAAATTAATTAGCAGTAGTAGTAGTAGTAGTAGTAGTAGTAGTAGTAGTAGTAGTAGTAGTAGTAGTAGTAGTAGTAAGAGTGAAAGAATTATTTCAAACCAAACACAGAATCATATTAATAAAGTTAATGACTCAAACTTGCAAGTGGTAACCAAGGTGGCTCACATAAATTTCATAATTATTAATATCCATATATTATTGGTATTATGACTTTTATAATATTATTATTAATTAAAATAATATTATCTACATGTATAATCAATTCTTCCTATTATTATTTTATTACAATAAAAATTTAAACAATTAATTTTTTTATGATAACAATAAGAATTATTATTACCAAGCATGGTAGACCATTCAGGGACCTCATAATAAAAAGCCAAAAATAACCTCATCTGTTCCAGTGAAGTGAAATAGGTGATCAGAATTTTGAGCTCTTTGCTGTCTGCATAGTTCAACTTTAGTGTCACATTGAGTCATTCATTACCTTATCAAATGTTGGAAACTCCAAATACGGACCATTCTTGTGTTGATTCAATAAAAATGGGTGAAATTCGTGGTACCTTCAAAAGCAATGATGTTCACAATTAGGAGAAATTAACACAAACTTGACAGTATAATTATATGTGGGCTACAGAATTGTTAGTAGTGAAGTGTAAAAAGAGAGGTGAGAGGACTGGAATAGGCTTGTCACAAAAGACTGCCAATTGAAAATAACTACCAGTAACTGAAAATCATGCAAGAGATCCTCTTGTTGCCTATCATAATTATTGACAAACATTGCAGCAATTTTACAGGTACTCATTATGCAAGTTGAACAATGCAAATCTCAAGTAAAAGCATCATAGGACTGTGTGGTTTCTTGCTACAATGTAAATCAATGATTATGTTGATGATATTTATAGGATTCACTCCTTACACGGGTAATCCAAGATAAAGTCAACCAAAAAAAATTCTTAAAGAGCCTTGTTTCCATAATGTTCAAATTCAACTTAAAAACACTAAACATGATCATGAAGCTTGGGGGATAAGGCAAGGATTTGTAGGAGTTTTTGACACAATGCCTTGTCTTATCATCAGAGTTATTTTAATAATCAGGAATAAAGGCTATTAAAAAGATTAAAACTTTATCAATAATTCTCTTGCCTTCATATCAAGCTCTTTATTAACAACAATGAGCTACAGTTTCTGGGGACAAGAACAACAAAAAAGATGCCAATTGAAGAAGCAACACAGCCTATTTCCTTCTTACCACAAGCGACCCTAAATATTAATTTTTTTTGCACTCCATCTTAAATTTTACTTAACAACATGACTGTCCAGTCAATAGCAGTTACTGTCCTCTACGATAACTATGATAAGCATACGTTAGAAGATCAGTGTGACTTCCTTCTCCATTCACATTACTGGATGGCTTTTGTTCCCTTTTCTGGACAATAAAACCCTAAAAAGAAAAAGACATCCCTCCCACTTCAATATTATTACTCTTTTCAAAGCTTTTCTTGCATGTGACAAAACCCGCAAGTCCATGCAATCAATTCATTTTCATTCCATGAAAATGAATTATTATTTCTACATGACACCAAATTGAATTGAATTTTGGATGCCGTGACCTGACATACAGTAGCTATCACTCTTGTCTTCACAAAACTCTTAACTACACAAAGGCTTGATCATATCATGGAGGACTACATGTCAACCTCCTAGCAAATGGTGTGTGATTCTTTAAAAGTTGACAGAGATAGAACATTGAAGTACACTGATAATGTGGCGTACAGCTAATGTACAATCCACCCCAGAGAAGACTACAAAAGTCCTTCCTTCGTATAGTTTACGTCAAAGCAGCACCTTCTCCTCGGTTATTTAAAGACAAGACCCAGAGTGTAAATGGTTTGCTCATATCAAACAGATCACCTTGCACACAGGAGTCTGGCACTAAACCAAATCAACTAACCAGTGGACCAACTAGATGCACAGTTCCTTAACTACAAAAGTCATATCTTCTTGAAACCAACACAAATTAAAATTGCATAAGTACAGTATATGAAGATACTAGTCTTATCTATTTTGTGCTAATTGAATACATGCCTTGCATTTGTGGGCAAGGGTTTCATCTAGAAAATTATCAGCTTTTTTTAGAGACTCCATCACTCGTGGAAGATCTACATGTATGTAAAAAAAATAAAAATAGCAATTAAGTAAGAGGAGGAAGGCTAAGACGGAGAAAACAACGAAAAAAAGCCAAAGTGCCAAGAGCTTAGATTTTAGAATCTGGTCTAGGGTGAGAGCCTTGATTAATTAACCCAATGACAGGACGGTGTCAGGATTTTCAATAGGAATTTTAGTGGGTGGCAAAACCTGAGGAATAGGTGGAGAATGGACAATGTGCGCTTTACAAGGGCCAAAGGCACAAGCTTTTGGAGAGCTTGAGAGACTACATGTCTTGAATACTCTTTAAAATTTGTTTCGAAGTTTCGAAAAGACACTAAAATAGCATGACGTAACCCCTTTAAGGTTCCTTTGCATTCTATACAACTGTGTACAATGACCAAAAAGACCTTTCACTAAAAATGTCGAATTGTCACACAATCAAAATAATGTAGTTGGCAAATCAGTCACCTTACACCAAGTACTGGACTGCTGCCTCAAAAACATGTGTGCTCAATCCTCAACAATTGCCAACAACAAAAATCACCACTGAAATTACTCAGAATTCAGGTGTCTCTTTTGTTTAAATTCATGGACAAAACTTTGCCGATCCAAGGCTCATGTTCTGTGCAATTGTTTGTTATGTTATTTTCACAAATTTTGGGGTAATTTCCATGAAAAAGAAGGTGGCGAATTCACTTGCAATAGCCAGCGAGTTTTGCCAGTCATCAACTCTTCTTAAAAACCCTGTGGTGCACATTTTGGACTGAGAAACTTGTTCAAATAATATTGTTGATTTGTCACATACATATATTAGTTTGCTTATGATTTGTGACCAGTACAGCCTGTAGTTTACAGACAAAACACTCAACAAAATGCTCAAAGACACACTGAGTTGTGTTTCCAGGTCAAGGTTTGGAAGAAAATTACTCCAAATGGACCTAAGAGCTGGTAGCCGTGATTAACCAAGCCCTTAATTGTTTCAGTACCATTGAGGAAAACAGGTGGCTTCAAACCCATCCTACTGAGAACAAAGATTAAAGTTTTACTTCTGATCACAAATTCACAATAAATTCTAAAATTCACCAGACCAATTTCTTGTATGGACACTTCTCATCTTTCTCAATCACAAGAATTTAGGTCAAGAAAGACTTATAAAAGTTGTAAAAAAAACTTCCATCAAATACCACTATAGCCTCTTTACCTTTCTGAAGGTTGAATCCTTCTCCAATCTTTACATTTCCAGCAAATCCTTCTTCAAGAAGGCAATGCTCTAACAGAGCAGCACCATAAACTGTCAATTTATAAAATGAGTAATTAAATAATTCGCAATTACTATTCAAACTGGCTCAGCATAATTTTTGCAGCCCAACATTATAAATCAGAGATTTTTTAACAAGTCATTTACTCACCAACATGTGGATTAATAATCTTTTTCAGCTCTGTTCCTTCCTTGCTTTCCATTAATATTTTTCGTAGTCTACATGTAATCAATGTCAACAAAAATATTAACAAATCAATGTATAATAGGCCATTTCTGAGTTGCTGTTTGCCTCTTGTTCAAAACGAGTCTTGGTGCTAAACCATTTAAATGATAATGAGATTCAGTTTACATAAAATACACCACTCCTTTCCATTTGAGTGGTTGTGTAGGTTTAACTTTGAGGATATTACAGTAACTGCAACATGTATAAAAATTTTAGACATTGAGACTACTAATTCGATGACTTAGGGTTACTGCTCTAAAAGAGGTTTTTTTCAGTGGGTAGTTGCTGTCTTTTAAAACAACATTTATAACTTCTCAACTAAATCCAACATACATGTATAATTAAACTGCATCATTCAAAAGTTTGTTGACTGTTACTTTCACCTTTCTTCACTTATGAGTGGTTCTCTTTGTCTCGCTGAATGAACAGGGTATTTTTCACGCACTGCAAATCGGACATCTTCCGAGTCTGTTCTGGTTCTTAGTAGACTCAAAATTGTGTATTCAAAGTCGGTGAGAATAACATTGCCCTAGAATACCAAACATGATTTTATAAACAATGTAGCACCATGAAGAGAGAAACTTCCTTGTAAAAATTTCAAAATAGTTGCATGAGTCAAACCAGAAAAATTAGGCAAAAAACCTAGTACATGTACATAGGTGGCACTGAATTTGTGGGTTCTAATTTTTTGTAGTTGCATTTAAATCCTGTTGGCAATTAAAGGAGTATACCCAGTGATGTTGCCAAGAAAAAGCTACATAAAGGTTAGTAGGGCAACGGTACTGTAAGCCTTAAAAAAATTACCTATAATAATCTTAAAATTCTCTTGAATCCGGGCATTTCTGGTCATATCTGGGAAAGGACTAACAATGATGATTGCACCTTACCCTGTCATAAAGTTCCACAATCAAGTGATAAGCTGCTTCATCTGAACCAAATTGTAAATCCACAATACGATCTATGCCCAGCAGAGAAATGTTCACCAGCCGACGTGAACGGATATGCTTTCGGCACTACAAGTGAAATGACAAAATGTTATAATTATCATTCTAGCATCAAAATGATTGCAACAGGTTTTGCTCAATGGGTTTGCAGGTGGAATTCCAAGAAAGAAGGCATGGTGCTGTGGTGAAAGCACTCACCGTTCACCTACGTTTTCCAGGTTTTATTCCCGGAAAGGGTAACAAGTGGGTTAAGTTTGTTGGTTCGTCAACTCTGCTTCAAGAGGTTTTCTCCAGGTTCTCTGGTCATTCTGTCTCATTACAAACAAAAATTTAAATATTGACTTTTAAAGTGGTCACCGGCTGGATTTGAAGGTCTGGTTAATGTAACATTACTGTGATTCAGTTACTATTAAAAACACAGAGCAATGACAGACTAATGGGTGTATATGTTGCAAGTCATTAATTTTTGTCTCATAGGTTAACAATAATTTATTTGCAACCAAACTAGGTCATTTTGTTTCAACCTAGATCAAGTTGTTTCAACCTACATAGGTCAATTTGGGGCAGGTACAAAATACAGGTCACAGGTCATTGTTTTACCAATACAAAAAGTATCCTAAACATTCATTGCAGCTAGCGGTAGCCTTAGGCCTAAACAAACGTTTTTAGGCTTAATGTTAGCATTTGTGAACGGTTAGGATTGTTTCTGTATTGGTAAAACAATGACTTGTGACCTGTGATCTGTGTTTTGTACACTGTACACTGTACCTGT
>NC_090894.1:14251060-14281060 GCF_036669925.1 Montipora capricornis | reverse complement strand
CGTTGAGAGAAGACCCTGGTTCACGCTGGTCACGTGGCACTCGTCGACAAACATTTTTCCACTAGGGTAGTGTTTTCGTTATATTTTGATCCCGCAACCGCACCTGGGCGAAAAAATATTCGTTTAACAAGGCATTTCTAAAATAAAAAGGTCAAAAGAGCTGATGTTATATTCCCACAGGAGATGAATTCCCACAAAAGCGGTCAAACTAAAAGCAAGAGCTTTTGTGATCGACAAGACGACTTCAATGTCGAGCGGCGATTGACGTTCGCTTTAAAAAAATTAATTTCGTTAGTAGCCAAAGTTGCTTCTTCAGAACAAACACTAACATAAAAGAATACACCAAACACTACGTTTGCTTGATAAAAATGTCTCTTTTAATTTACTGCGACTAAAAATATACACGCTATTAAAGCGCGGTGCAGTGGTAAAAAAAATCTTAACGACATCGACAATTTACACGAAGTTGTTGAAATATAAATATCATAAGTCAAACTGTCAACTCGCTGTACAAGATTGCGACCTTAGCAATCACGTTGTTTAACTTTCGAAAGAAAAACGAAAATCAAAGAACAAAATGAAATACCTGCACATGCTAATACAGTTTGATTTGATGGATTTGAGGTAGATATGTGACTCGAGAACTTAAATAACAACACACCGGCTGATCGCTGAACATGTTTGTTTTCCATGGATAACCGTTTCGCTTGTTTTCTTGCACGACAAAATCTTCTTTCCTTCAAAAAATTGTCGCAAACTATTAGCATTCTTCGTTGATCCGGACCTTCACACGCATGAAAACTTGAATAACGTGAGGATATTTTCTGTGGCGTCTGATCGATTTGACCACAACTTTTTTTCTTTCACATCGGGTTCCATATGTGTAGTACATAAAATACTGCTGTCAAACGTTTTGTCAATGGTTATCTGGCAACAAAATCAATTGCGTGCTGATTCCCTTCTTTGCAATGTCAACAAAGCCTACATTGCCACCCATCCCCTAACACACATTTCGCCAACCTCCCAGATTCTGGGAGACACGTGACCAGCGTGAACCAGGGTCTTCTCTCAACGACAATGGAGGCAGAGAAGAGAGACCCTGGGAACGAGGTTGGCGGTGCACATTGAACGAAAGCTCTCTCTCGAAGCCGTAAATTTCGGTCGCCGAAAATGAATTTGAACGCTTTCTTATGCCGTTTTCCTACAGTAATTGGCAAATACATAACAATTCTAGATCACGTTAGTAAAATCAGGCAATTTAATTCAATTCCATTTGAGTTTCAGGGATTCGAAAATCGGCCCCAAATTAGTTTCCTCCCTTTCCGTATTTTATACTGTAAGCCGATCTTGCGAGCCCTCAGTGTCTTGGTTTGCGGTATACAGAATGTGTAACGAAACTGTAACGCGATCGTCAACGCGATCAAAATAACCCATTATTTCAGATGTTTTCGACGGGTTTTGATGCTCTAACGACAAACATATCTCCTCTGGACCCTGTGATGTCACGCCAATTGTTTACATTCTGATTGGTTAGATCTGTGGACATTCGCTCAGCCTTCCCTTGTGACTCTCTTGACCGTCGCTTCTTTGAACTCAGCGAGACAGAAATGACGCATTGTTCTGACAATCAATTTGCCAATCCTCTTTATCCAGTTTATGGATTGGGCTAGCTTGTGATTAACAACCAGGATCGCTTTTGAACTTTATTCAGTAGAAGAAGAAAAAGACGTTGCTGAGTGAACATTTTTACGACGAAATCCCTTGGTTTGTTCAGCACTTTGATGTCCGATAACTGAGCCGCTCTAACGAGTGTTGGGTCAATCACATTTGGTCGTCTGACCTTAGAAAGTTCTTTCACCCCTTGTTTGTGTCCACCATGATTGAACTTCAGGTGAAGCGCTATGCTGCTTTATGCCAACTTCGATGGCTTGTGATGAGCTTGCCTGCTGCCGAATTCGAAATTGTTGTTGTATTTGGGCAAGATTGGTCTTATCGGGTTGGAACTTAATAGTGAGGAGAACAATTTTTCGTTCATCTGCTGTGCCAAACAACGAATAATCCTGTTGGGTGTTCCACGTGCTTGGCGAGTCTTGCACGATCATCGTCTATCAAATCTGGAGTGGAGTTTTTTTTCAATGATTACAACTTGCGATCGTTCTGCAAACATCTACGTAACATGCAGCACTTTTTTAGTGATTCGAGGATCCTGTTCTGCTGTTTCAAAAGGAGTCGTGCATTCTTGAGCAGTTTGTTCTTCAGTGCTTGTATTTTTTCGTTTGTTCCTTGTGGCGCAAAGTAACTTTAATGATTTGAAAGGACTTGAATCTGTACTTGAATCTGTACTTGAATTAGCGATTTTTTGTTAAGGAAACATGGCCAACGTACAAGTGAATGGTACACAAAATTAGGAGAAACTCTTGGTTGAATAGACAATACTTGTAGACATAATTATCTACCCAGTTTAAGTACTAAGCTCAACAAGTTTTTTGGCTCCACAAGTTTCATTTTCAGGCCAGGTACCCGAATTTACCCAGGTACTGGTACACTACCATAGTGTTCTTTGGAAATTGAATAGCTCCTTGAACACTTGGTTGCTTGAGAAGAAACTTGATGTGTTTGTTCTCTACATTGGTGAATGCAGCCACTAACTGTCCATTGTGGATAAACTCTGGACCAACTCTCCTTTCAATTTATTCTTTGTTCTTCGCAGGGCATCAACAATGGTGTCCATTGTAAAATGTTTAAGTTTAAAGGGTTTGTTAAAGTTATTTCCCATTTCATAGGGCACTGTGGTTGCCAGATTCACTTTCAAACTTATCATGGAAACATAAATCAATACCAGTGAATAGACACTGAAAAGTCAGTCCCTTGAATTGTTGATAGAAAATTAATTTAAATGCATATATTTGAAACATCAAATGAGGAATTGTTTTTTTCATTCCCACTTTGTGAACCTAAAATACATTGCTGCAGTTTGTTTATTGCTTGTTCATTCAGAGAACGCATGTTTTATGAGTTAAATGAGTCAATGAGTCATGAGTCAATGGACTCACAGTCAATATCGTTCATTCAATGTCTTGATCACATCAAATTATTTAATTTTTAGGTATTGTGTCAGATCTCCATAGAGACACTATCTTTATCTAAAAACTTAACTGGTTGCTTTTTGGAGCCCTTTTGTGGCATATTTAGATAGGCAGGAAATGTTCCACATTTTATGGTAAATAGTTCTGCCTAGTTTTAAGGAATATAGCAGCCAAATCTAATTGAATATGAGACATTTTGTGAATTTAAAGACTATTAATATTGTTTGCACTTGTTTTAAAAGACTTATTTTAGGGTTGGCACTCAAAAGTGTTTCTTCAATAATCTTATTCTTTAAAGATTGCCTTGGGAGAATTGGATTAAGGCTAGTTTTTTCTTTTAGCTTCTTTCCCCAGTGCCCTCTGAGAATGGTGTAGGTTTGGTTTTGCCCAATGTTGAAAGGGGACGTAGTCCCCGGTGTTGTGGTCTAACCTAAGCTGGACGGGGGCATCTTTCACTTCCATAAAATTAATTGTAAACTGCGTAACAAGCAGTCTGGCTAAAGTCCTCCACAAAAGTATTTTAAAATTAGTCCTGAAAAGCCCCGTGGGGGAGAGACTAATAGCAAATCATTGTATCTCATTGTATGAAACAATGCCTAAACCAGCTGCAAGGAGTAGCTCATGGTGCTTTTTTACAAACACGGGCATGAGGGTGCTTGTAAGCATCTGAGCATTGTCTTGCATGCTAAAGTGTTATTATAAATAATTTATTTCTCTAAGAGAGTCTTCTTTTCGTGTCGGTCATTCAAAAATTGTTGGAGCTGTTGGATGAAAGAGGCAGAACATTTAATGAGGCCCTCCTGGGGAGAGGGGTCCTTGTTCCCTTAAAATATCTGCTTGTATTTCCTTGTTCCTCAAATTACTTTCAAACTTGTTCCCAGCTTTTTTATCCCTAAAATTTAAATATTGGTTTTCTTCCCTTGTTCCCTAAAATATTTTGATATTGTTCCTCTGTTCCCCAGTTCAAATAAGCCATGTTCTCTTCCCCCAAACCCCTGGGAGTGCCTCTTTGATGTTAATTCTCGTATTGGCCTAATAGTAATTCACTGTAGAATTGCAAGACACAGCAAGTTCTTATTGGGAGTGAGGGAAAAGTTTTGAATAAATTTTCGCATAATACAAGAAACAAAATTTGACTGTACCTTCTAGATCTTACTCTTTTCGGACATGAATCAGCTTGTTTGCACCTATCTGGCGACCTGCGGGAGGGCAAGCTCTAGAAGCTCTTCCTTAGTAGTGAGCCTTCCGCTAAAAAAACTTTCCAAGTCTGGCTTTCCGGTGTTATGGGCCGAGGTTTTTGCGCAAAATTCATCAGCGGCTTCCTTGCAGCTTATAAAGGGAGTTCCTTCGAGTAATGGTCAGTAAAAGGTTTGTAGCGCTTATACAAATTTTTGCTACTTGAAAATGTATGTTTACACGAAACACATATCAGCTTGACAATTTTTCTTTCCTGATACCCCATTCAAAATTCACGTGAACGCTATTAATAGAAGGCCAGGAAACCATTTAAAACATTTTGTGGTTTTTTTTTTTTTGTCAACAAATTTGGGTTGTCGGCGAGCAGAATTCGAACGTAAGCTGTTATGCTTTGGCTGTTATTTGTGCTTTTTCTAACTATTCTAAGACGAATTCAGGCTGGTATTTTCGAATCAAGTGTAAGAAGACGGCAAAACCATAGTAATGTATTTAGTTCTGCTGACTTTGCGAATAAACACTTTGGTAGCGTCCTTTCGACGGGATAGATCCACAACAATGTCATTTACGCACAACCGAAATGCTCTATTTCCGGTGAAAGGGCAAATGATTGACAGGATAGCACGGTTTTGACTGCCGCGCGCACTGCGGGCGCGGGTTCCGTATGCAAGGCAAGCTCAGCCTGAGGGAAAGCCAACAAGTATAAGAATCACAATAAGAGACTTGAGAAGATAATTATACAAAAAAATTCTCAATCATAATGCCTAAGGTTATTGCCATTATGGGTCGCTTCCATCCTGTGTGTTTTTTTCCAGATTCGAAGCGATTAGAGCCATTTTGAATTCTTGGGTGGTCAACCCAAGGCTACACGCGATATTCTCAGGAGCTCACCAAATTGAGTAATATATTCCTAGGTAGAATGTTCCCACGGTTACACTTCCACGTTGGAATCCATTGGCAAAGATTAAACTTTCATTTTATCCCACTAACTGGCAATAGTAGCCTTGCGAGCGACCTCAGGCGGTAGTTTAAAAACTCGATCGGAACTAAAAACTTTTTTTCGGAGAGGGGATTTTCCAGCAATGTTGGACGGTTGAACTTCGTAAACGGCTTTTTAACCCTGCCTGCGTTACCAAACTGAGCCCTAACTGGGGCCCTTGACTGACACATTTTTTAAATGTGTTTTTAAAGTTTGTCAACACGAGGGAGGCGTAACTGTGATTGGACGAGCGAGACAATGCAGTCATGTCGGGACCCAAGGAAATAAAAAAATTGTCG
Source organism: Montipora capricornis (assembly GCF_036669925.1). Classification (NCBI taxonomy): domain Eukaryota; kingdom Metazoa; phylum Cnidaria; class Anthozoa; order Scleractinia; family Acroporidae; genus Montipora; species Montipora capricornis. Next base: position 14,275,502 of record NC_090894.1, on the reverse strand, counting down.
TTGACAAACTACGGTCTAGGACCCCAGTTAGGGCTTAGTTTGTTAAAGCGGGCAGTGTTACAAAGCTCAAACCTGATGTTGCCTCCGAAGAGGATTCTCTGAAGATAAATTTTGTCTCTAGAATCGTTTTCGATATCTTTTCCCCACTATTCCCTGAGCTTGCTTCGCCACTTCTCTTTCTCTTCACAGGTCTCCTTGCTCCTTTTCCACGGTCTTTCTCTTTCCCTTCCTAGAGGGAGTGAGATTGATTGAGGAAATTGATTGCCGTCCCCCTCAAAAATCTAATAGCACCTCCCTAAATAAGTGATCAGCCATCAACCTTAAGGTTTTTTCTCTTTTATTTTCTTTTCGCAAATTGGAGGCTACTGTTCATGATGTTAAGCATACGAGAGGTTCAGCTTTTGTTTATTGTTTAGTTTATTTCCTTTTTCAATTTGCATTTGGATTTGCCGTATACTGACTTTCCATTGTAACTGATCAATTAAAATAACAAAATATTTAATAATTATTCGTAGAGTGCATGCCACTTTGAATTTCAAAATCGAATCGGTCATCGCCAGTTGTACTACCAGTAGAAATTAACTGCTGTCTTCAATGAAGAAAGGAATCAACACAACTGAATTTTCTTATGCCAATTCTGGTTTTACATTTTCCTTTTCAAACAGATATAATTTCCGTTTTCTTCGCTCTGAGGCGTGTTTTCCAGCTGTCCGGGGGGTGTGATTATTAATTAGGGGGTTTTCCCAATCTTGCTGAGGCTCTTATCTTGTGGTTTGTTTAGGTATGATAAATGTGAGCTAATATTGTATTTTGTATATGAATTAGGGGTTTCTCCCGACGTGTCATTTCAAATCGAATCGGCCATCGCCAGTTGTACTATCAGTAGAAATTAACTGCTGTCTTCAATGAAGAAAGGAATCAACACAACTGAATTTTCTTATGCCAATTCTGGTTTTACATTTTCCTTTTCAAACAGATATAATTTCCATTTTCTTCGCTCTGAGGCGTGTTTTCCAGCTGTCCGGGGGTGTGATTATTAATTAGGGGGTTTTCCCAATCTTGCTGAGGCTCTTATCTTGTGGTTTGTTTAGGTATGATAAATGTGAGCTAATATTTTATTTTGTATATGAATTAGGGGTTTTTTCTGAGGTGTCATTTCAATTCTATCGTTTAGTAATTTGAATGTTTTTACAAAACACTACAAACTGAATAAAATGTTATGTTGTCAGCATGAGAGGGAGTTTGATATCAGATAAAGAAGGAAAATTGAGCATTTCAGAGTCGAAGACCGGCAGCTTTTGAGTGATTGAATGTCGAGAGTTTTGGCATGGATAGACTTGCATGCTAATGAGCGTTGAATGTCTTTTCCTTTCGATTTTATTTTATACATTTCAAAACAACAAGAATGTTCCAGCATATTTTGTGACTGATAAATAGCATTGATGTTGTTAAAAATACTTGGAAGCTTTGGTCGTTTGGACTTCTCTAAACTCTTTCAAATATTTTAAGTAAGAGAACACATAACCGCACTTTTTGCAATGAAATATTAATGATCAAAATATTTACTTCAGTTTTCATGGTGGCTTAGTAACCGGGATAACGGGGGTTAATTAAGGACTTCCTGCATTTTAACCAATCAAATCATGCAATCAGCTACTTCGCAAAATGTTCCGCGGCGCGCAGACTAGCGCAGCTCTCAATAAAATGAAAGCCATCAGATGATAACTTTTTCCAAGTTTCGTTTCCAGAGGTCATATTCATAAGGATCGAAGGCAATTTCAAACTAAATGAACCTGACTGCCTGAATGGATCTGGGAGATCACTTGTACTATACAAGCTAAGAGAGATTTGACATCGCGTTTACACTCGCGGTAAACGTTCATCTGGGCTCAACTTTACGTTTTGTCAAAAACCAAACAAACTTGTTCGGTTGACACTCATTACTTGCCTGCCGTGGCTAGATATATCAAGTAACTTTCCAAAAGGGAGAGACAAGTAAGAGAATTCTTATGCAATTCTAGAGCGGTTTTCAATTGAGTGTCGAAAGTAATTAGATAATTACTTTGGTTTATGATTACTTTACTCAGTGATTGGTTCAAAGTTCTCGCGCCATTTTTTCATCCAATCAGAAGTGAAACCAAAACCAATCGTGGCTCACGCGTGCACATTTTCCCGCGCTTTGTGTCGGCTACGTGTAATTACTTCGAGATTTGATTGGTTTGCCGGATTGTCTCAGTCCTTTTTGATTGGCCAAAGTAATTACTTTGGTTTTGGTTTTACGACACTCAATTGAAACTCGCTCTAATGAGCAGCACATTGCCAGTTGACGTTTGCCGGTTCACGTACTGCAATGTTAAATCTCTCAAGTGATCACGTGTATTGACGATTCTGTATGTACGTGGAAAGCACTCCAATGTAATTTTTCAGAGTACCTGCAAAAAGGCCAGTTTGGCCAGCCGAAATGCAGTATTAAACAATTCAAAATTACTTTGCATTGTATCGGCTCTTGATTTAATTCTCTTCTGAGTATGAATTTTTAAAGCACATGTATCTCAAATAAATTCTTCCACTATTCCCGGTGCTGATATCGCTTTTTTATCTCGTGCTCCCCCACTATCAAAAATTTAGCAGTAATGTCCCTAATACCGCAGTCAACATAACGTTAACCTTGGTCAATGTGCACAGTGTGTGTAAAAACAAATTGCATGGGAAATACATTGTCGGAGATACCGTGCGTGAAACATCGAACTTGTGTCATATATGCATGGCGAAGGTCAACTCACAGATACAAATTTTAGGCCTATGTGCTCCTGGTTCAGAAAGAAGCGATGAAATTTTGTCTACCCATTATCAGTTTGCGTTTGGCATTTGCTGTATATTGACTTTTCATTGTTATTAATTAAAATAACAAAATAGCTATTAACATTCAGCTGAATATTCGGGGAATAAAAGCCACTTACTACCAGCAGAAAATAATCTGCTGTCTTCAATCAAAGAAACGGACTTTTTATGCCAATTCTGGTTTTTACGTTTTATTACTCTCAAACAGATATAATTTCTATTTCCGTCCCATTTGCTCTAAGGCGCTATAGTCGTGTTTTCCTGTGTGATTATTAATTAGGGGTTTTCCCAACCTTGCTGAGGGACTTGTGAGCTGCTATTGAATTAGGGGTTTTTCCCGAATTCTCGTTCCCAATTCGCTATTTAAAAATTCAGTGAAAATTTGACTTGAGTTCAGGAGAACATTGAAAACTGAATGAAATGCTGCGATGTGAACAGGAGAGGGAGTTCGATATTAGTAATAAAGAAGGAAAATTGAGCATTTCAGAGTCGAAGGCGACAGCCTTGCGGTTTTTCTTTTGAGTGATTTTAGGGGTTTTCCCCTTGTTTTTTTTCCTCAACATTTCAAAACAGGAAGAATGTTCCAGCATATTTTATAACTGACGAATACCATTGATGTTGCTAAAAAAAATGCTTGGAAGCTTTGGACGTTCTTCCAGAGAGCTTTGGACTTTTCTAAACTGTTTGAAATAGTTAAACAAGAGAACATAGAGCCGAACTTCTTGCAATGAAATATTAATGATCAAAATATTTACTTCAGTTTCCCTGTTGGCTTAGTAACCTGGTTAACAGAGGTTAAGGTTCCTGCATTTTAACCAATCAAATCATGAGATCAACTTTGTGTAGATAAACAGTTTGTTATATACCGATTGCAACTGAATATATTTCAGTCGTTCAAGGTTCCTGGCTGCGGCCAAGGAGAGAGTGTCACCCGAGAGGTGTCTAATAACAAAGCTCTTGAAGAAGGCATCTACATCATACAATTACTTCAAGGTAAATGAGTTTTTTTCGTTTAGGGAATTGTTAAAATATCTTCTACTGGAAATCGATTTAGATAACATTTCGAGAACCTGTTGTTCGAGGTCTTTGAGCAATCGTCTTGTTTAAGTTCTTTTACGCCAATTCTGGTTTTACATTTTATCTCTTTCAAACATATGTAATTTTTATTTCCGTTGTATTTGCTCCAAGGCGCCATAGTCATTTTTCCTGCTCTGCGAGGATGTGATGATTAATGATTAGGGTTTTTTCCCTGTCTTTGATCTTGTGATTTGTTTCGTCATGATAATGTCAGCTAGAATTGCATCATTCTTGAATATGAATTAGGGGTTTTTCCCGGGTTGTCGTTTCGATTTCACAATTTGAATTCACTTACAGAACACTGAAAACTAAACAAGTTTGAGTTTGGTGTTAGATAAAGAGGGAAAAGTGAGCATTTCAGAGTGAAAGGCGATAGCTTTGTCGTTTTTTGAAACAATCGAGTGTTTTGTCATGGACCCGAGATCGGTATGCTAATGCAGCAGCCGGATGTACATGGGAGGGGTTTTCCCCTTGTCCTTTTACTTTTGTTTTTGTTCCACTCGTTCCCAGGGTCTCCACAAAGAGACCCTGGGAACGAGGTTGCTAAGTAACTTGATGTGACTGAAACGTTTCTTGAGGCGTCGTTCCTTCTAGAAAACGTTAGAATCGTGCATCTTTTTAAACGATTGAAGAAATCAACTGAGTTGTGACAGAATACCGGTAATCGAAATGTTTCCCTAAAAGCATAGTAACCGGGTTCACTGGGGCCAACATCCTTCATTTTAACCAATCAAATAGCATGGATTTAAGTAAGATTGTGCATATAGCACATTGCTACTGAATAAATATCGCCAGAGGTTCCTCGCCACGGGCAGGAATTGAATCTCAAAGGAGTATTTAATGAAAACTACCTTGAAGTAGCCCCTTTCCACTTATATTTATTCAAGGTAATTTATTTGTCACCTTAGGAATTCTGATTTCGTTGAGTGGCACGAGTAGAACCGAGTATCGATGTCCACTGATATCGCTCGATCATTTTCAACAGCTGATCAGCATGAGGATACTTCAGTGAAATTCTGTATACAAACCAGCAACATTGATCAGCAATTAGTAATCCATGTTTCTGTTCGCTATCGGTTATTTGGAAGTCTAATTTCAGCAATTTACACTCATAGCCATCCAGGTTATAAAGTCTGTAAAGCAAGCGAAAATTGTTTCAGTTTTGGTCAACTTCTTGTCTTTGTTAACACCAGATCATTGTACACCACTATCGGCGTCGTAAATTTACATGACGATATTCTCTAAAATTTTGTCTGGTTTTAAAACTTGTGAAACTGGGTTTTTTTCCCCGTTCCACTTTCATTTCAATTGTACCGGAAGCGGGGAAGAAAATATGGCGCTTCTCCATTTCGAGGATCGCGAAAGAGCAGGGACACGCGAGGGATGGGAAAACATCGGCCTGGGTCTCGCGTGTAGCAGCTCGTTCATGCGTGACATGTCGTGACCATGATTCGAAATCGCACTTCCTTGTCAGGTTTGGAGGTTGCAGGTCGCCAAAACTTGGTAATATTGGTAGAGTAAAAAGCAAGGCTACAGGTTTTTTAAAGCAGAGAATTTTGAATCATTTATTTTATTTTATTGCTTGAGTTACCGGTTTCTTTGGCAATGCCACACAGTACAAACAATTGGGAACATAAACAAGTGACGTTTTTGAGCCACAGGCGGTTACGGGAAGTGAGCTGTTTTCCTTTTTAACTTGCCTTAACACTACCACATCCGCATTGCTAGTATCTTTTCACTGTTGGAGAGGAATGGAATCTGGGAGAGACAGCTGTCCTTGCAGGTGAAAAGTCCAATCCCTATTTCCGTCCGTGACTCAAAGACGTCGTGTGCTTTAGCTTCCTAATGAAAAGCAAGACGACACAGTCTAACACTTACCCCGCTGTCTGGCTAGTACCTTACGCATGCGTGCAGCAATACCCTGGGTTTTTTCAACCCACCAACCAAGTAATAGTAGACCTGCGAGCGACCTCAGGCGGTAGTTTGTAAACTCGATCGGAACCAAAAACTTTTTTCGTAGGGTGGATTTTCCAGCAATGTTGGACGGTTGAACTTCGTAACCGGCTTTGTAGCCCTGCCTGTGTTACCAAACTGAGCCCTAACTGGGGTCCTTGACTGACACATTTATTTAAATGTGTTTTTGAAGTTTGTCAACACGAAGGAGGCGTGACTGTAATTGGACGAGCGAGACAATGCAGTCATGTCGGGACCCAGGGAAATAAAAAAATTGTCTTCAATTGTCTTTTACATTTTCCTTTTCAAACAGAAATAATTTCCGTTTCCTTCGCTCTGAGACGTGTTTTCCAGCTGTCCGGGGGTGTGATTATTAATTACGGGGTTTTCCCAATCTTGCTGAGGCTCTTATGTTGTGGTTTGTTTAGGTATGATAAATGTGAGCTAATATTGTATTTTGTATATGAATTAGGGGTTTTTCCCGAGGTGTCATTTCAATCCTACCGTTTCATAATTTGAATTCTTTTACAAAACACTACAAACTCAATAAAATGTTATGTTGTTAGCATGAGAGGGAGTTTGATATCAGATAAAGAAGGAAAATTGAGCATTTCAGAGTCGAAGGCGACAGCTTTTGAGTGATTGAATGTCGAGTATTTTGGCATGAATAGACTTGCATGCCAATGAGCTTTGAATGTGGTAAATACATGGGAGGGGTTTCCCCATGTCCTTTCCTTTCGATTTTATTTTCTACATTCCAAAAAAACAAGAATGTTCCAGCATATTTTGTAACTGATAAATGGCATTGATGTTATTTAAACACTTGGAAGCTTTGGTCGTTTGGACTTCTCTAAACTCTTTCAAATATTTAAGTAAGAGAACACATAACCGCACTTTTTTCAATGAAATATTAACGATCAAAATATTTACTTCAGTTTTTCCTGGTGGCTTAGTAACCGGGTTAACAGGGGTTAATTAAGGTTTCCTGCATTTTAACCAATCAAATCATGCGATCAATTATGTGTAGATAAAACAGTTTGTTACATACCGATTGCAACTGAATGATATTTCAGTCGTTAAAGGTTCCTGGCTGTGGCCAGGGAGAGAGTGTCACCCGAGAGGTGTGTAATAAAAAAGCTCTTGAAGAAGGCATCTCCATCATACATTTACTTCAAGGTAATTATTGTTTTCATTTAGGGAATTGTTAAAATATCTTCTGGTAATCGATTTAATTTAGGTAACATTTCGAGAACCTAGTGTTTGAGGTCTTTGAGCGATCGTCTTTTGAATATGAATTAGGGGTTTTTCCCGAGTTGTCGTTTCGATTTCACAATTTGAATTCACTTACAGAACACTGAAAACTAAACAAGTTTGAGTTTGGTGTTAGATAAAGAGGGAAAAGTGAGCATTTCAGAGTGAAAGGCGATAGCTTTGTCGTTTTTTGAAACAATCGAGTGTTTTGTCATGGACCCGAGATCGGTATGCTAATGCAGCAGCCGGATGTACATGGGAGGGGTTTTCCCCTTGTTCTTATACGTTTTTGTTCCACTTGGCAAAACACCAAGAATGTTCTAGAATGAGCGATCGTCTTGTTTAAGTTCTTTTACGCCAATTCTGGATTTACATTTCATCTTTTTTATTTCCGTTGTATTTTCTCCAAGGCGCCAGAGCCACTTTTTCCTGCTCTCCGAGGGTGTGATTATTAATTAGGGGTTTTCCCAGTCTTTGATCTTGTGACTTGTTTAGTCATAACCGGTCTATGGTCATAATAATGTGAGCTAGAATTGCATTTTGAATATAAATTAGGGGTTTTTCCCTAGTTTTCGTTTGGATTTCACAATTTATTTAATTTGAATTGACTTACAGAACATTGAAAACTAAACGAGTTGAGTTAGGTGTTAGATAACGAGGGAAAATGAGCATTTCAGAGTCAAAGGCGACAGCTTTGTCATTTTTTGAAGCAGTTCAGTATTCGGTTTGGCGTGGATGGCAGCTGGAATGTGGTAAATAAATAAGGGGGGTTTTCCCCTTGTCCTTTTACTTTCGTTTTTGTTCCTCTTTGCAAGCCACCAAGAATGTTCTAGAATTCGTGGCTAAGTAACTCGGATGTGATTGAAACGTTTCTTGAACCGTCCTGTTTCTTCCGGAGAGCGTTAGAATCATGATCATCTTTTAGATCTTTCTTAATTGATTGAATAAATCAACTGAGTTGTACAGATTATTGACAAAAATATTTATAATCGAAATCAGTGTTCATCTAAATTCCCCTAAAAGCATAGTAAACGGGTTAACTGGGGTCAAACATCCATGATTTTAACCAATCAAAGCGTGGATTTACGTAAGACTGTACTGTGTATAGCACATTGCTACTGAATAAATTTCGTCAGAGGTTCCTCGCTACGAGCAGGAATTGAATCCGAAGGGAGTATTTATTGAAAACTCACTTGAAGAAGGCCCTTTCCACTAATTCAAGGTAATTTGTGTGTTTTATCAAAGTTTACAGATTAGGAATTCTGATTTCGTTGACTGACATGCACGAGTCGAACAGTGTGTTTCGTTGTCCGCCAATATTGCTCGATTATTTTAACAGATGATAATCCTGAGGATACTTCAGTGAAATTATGTATATAAACAAGCTACATTGATCAGCAATTAGTAATTTGTTCGCTATGGTATATTTGGAATCTAATTTGATCAGTTTATAAATATAATTACCTTCAAGGCCACTTTTGGTGAACTTCGTGTCTTATTTATACCAGATCATTTTACATTTTATTTTGTATTTTATGTATATAAATACCGGCGGTGAAGTTGTAGACTTCATCAGCTGTTTACATGACGATTTGCTCTAAAATTTTGACTGGTTTTAAAGCTTGTGAAACTAGGGGTTTTTCCCAGTTTCACTTTCATTTCGATCCTATCAGAAGCGAGGAAGAAAATACTAGTATGCCGCCTCTCCATTTCGAGGATCGCGAGGTACTGGGAATAGCGAGATGTCACGCGCGAAAAAGGAGGGGCACGCAAGGGTGGGAAAACACAGATGCTAAGGTCTCGCGTGTAGCAGCCCGTTCATGCGTGACATGTCATGATCATGATTCCAAAGCGCACACGCATCTACGTAAACTTAACAAACATTCGCAGAGAAACAGGGCCACAGGATTTTGCTAAGCGAATTTTTAAAACAAATACATTATGCATTGGTTTTATTATATGATTTCTTGACTTTCAGGTTTTTGGAGTACTATAGAAACAATTAGAACAATGAACACTAACCCCTCGGTCTGCCTAGTATCTTACGCATGTACTCAGCCAAATCACCCGGGCCAGACCGCAAGTCTGTCACCTTGCTTTCAATTGTTAATGCCCTGTACACTTACAGTGCACTACCGATTTTGTCATCAAGTGAAGGAGTGTCAGAAAATAGGCCTGAAAGGCGTACAAAAGTCAAGAATGTAAAATAATGCGATTGCAAACAAATTGTCCAGTCTGTTCACAGCAATACAAATGGATGGATTAACGGTGCTGTCTACAAAAAAAAGTCAGTTTGCAATGGGCACTTTTTATTTTTATTTTGCAGCACTAGTTTAGATTTCGGGCACTCTTGAGCATCATTTCAGTTTTTGGACAAAATTTGTGCTCTTTCTTCGTATTTTGAGCTGACGTAAAGCAACATTTTGTCTTCAAGAACAGTTTTCGGCAAACAGAGACTCTTTCATTCTATCATCTTGAAATTGAATAATTGAACACGGATAAACCTACACTGTTGAAAAGAGCCTTATTTGATGTCAAGCAATTTGAAAACATGTCATTTGCCGATTCTTGGGTAAAAAATTAGAATACTCTCGAAAATCTTCAAAATTTTAGCAACTTTCAAGCAATATTTCTAAATTTCCAGCACTATTTGGGCATTTCCTTTTGCCATTTTTGAACTACTTTGCGATTTCTCCTTGCGCTATCAGGAATGGCCTAGCTGCGAAACGAGCGTCAAAACTGCAATGGGATTGGGGAAATTTCTCCCCGCCTTTTTTCACTTACCTATGCATTCGATGTTCGATTATTTTAGCAGGTTGTCCTGAACAAAGCGGGCCGTAAGGGCCCTGCTTTCCAAGTTGGAAGGTTGCCGGGCCTCTGCCTTTCAGGGAGATGGTTGTGGAAATTAAAGATGAACAAGTAAACTTGTCTAAGGTCATTATCATTGTGAATGATGAGTTGGCTGGGGCCTTACGTCAGACCTTCAAGTCCATGTGGGACAACAAATTTGGGCCTGGTGAACTTTGGGATGATTCAGAGATTGTGAGAAAGTCGTTTCTGGCGAAAGAAGGTGGCTCAACTAAAGTTCCCACGGAGAAGTCGTATTTGGAATGGGATTGCATCAACTTGGCAAATGCGACCATTTTTGCCACATCGTTTGCTTTGCCAGACAGCACCGGCCATCCCAAGACTCTCAACGATTTATATGTAAAGCCACGACGTCTACCCCGCGAATGTTTTCACTCTTCAGTAGTAAGCCCATCCGGAAACAAGGCCGAAACCTTCGCTCTCGCGATTGACCAAATTCGCCGTCTGAGAAATTCGGTTTATCACCCAGGCAGTTCTAAAATGGACAGGGCAACATTTTACCAGTTCATCAAGCGCGCCAAGGAAGCATTACAGGCACTTGGACTCAGCTCATCCTACATTGAAGAAATAGAAAATTTACAAGAGTCGGAATTTCCTACAAGGGAAGTCAAAAAGGAGAGGCGAGAGAAGAACTTTTACAAAGTGGCCACTGTTGTTTTATTATCTTAGGCCGATTTATTCTAAGCGACTGCAAAGAGAAAAAGGGAAAACTTAGCCAGTCGGCATCGTAATGTTGCTTTCAACTTTTTCAAGTTCAAAGTATAAAAGTCTGCAATGCCCGCCTATATGCGCCGCAATTCGTAACTTCTCTGAGAACTATGCCAGCTGGACTTTGGGTTCCTTGTGGATTTAACCCCGCATATGCAAACGTGTTTCCGGCTGTCGATTGGGCTCAAAAAGACCTTTTGCTTTGACATCAAGTTGAACAAAATGAATTTACTTTAAAGTGTGCAAATTTTTTTTTTTTTTGCATTCTCAAAAGAATCTTCACATGGTCCACACAGCATCAGCAAGAAAAAAAATGCGATTGAACAGAAATGCATTTTTCATACAATGATTTCACTGATTTTTGCAATGCACCTCTTGCACTGATCAAGAGGACCGGATTGGTCAAATTTCAGGTTTGTGAGGTACATTCACGAAAAAGTATACAGTTTTCTTGAAGTCATAAATCATCTTTTTCTTCCTACGTTCACCGCAAAGAGGAGTGCGAAGACCAATTGGAAATTAAGAATAACAGCGAGAGAAAGAGCAAACGAATCGATCCAGGAAGATTCGCATTATACTAATTAACTTGATTGATGACAATTAGAATAACTCAATCGTATAATTCTTTAAAGTGTTTGAATAGGAAAATTATCACAGTAACTAATACCCGTTTTAGAAAAAGTGTTTAGACCGCAATTCAGTGCTAAACCCGGTGTTATTACAGTTGAGCCCACGTTTCAGCGGTGTTCGTTTCAGAGCGCGCGGAAGCGAGGCTTTTGGGTTAAAATTCGATCAGATATTGTTGGTTTTCACGTGACGTCATCAAAACTAAAAAAATAAGGAATTATCAATCCTTTTGAGATTTTAGTTTAGTTAGTTATTAGAATATCTGAAGACTTATCTTTTCACAAATTTTCAGTTTGTTAGAGTTTTTCGTCTTGTGATAAAGCAAGGTTGAATTTCTGAGTTTTTGCGTGACACAATATTAAAAGTGTGGTCGAGAATGCTATCACGTAGGTTAAAAAAGTGACTTATCCGCTGAGATTTTGCAATCTGAACAGTCCTTGTATAAGAATAATTACTCATATAGATGTTTATGAGCCCTCAAAAGATGACTACTGGCTGTTTATAGCAAAACGTGACGACAAATGTTGTTAGCTTCCGGCCGCCATTTTTGGGACACAAACATGGTGTCTCCATACAAAGCCTTATTAATTTGAGTAAAACATTTCTTCGAGTATCTCCTGCACGAAACATCGCACAGATCTGAACCTTTGCGAGACTGTTTGAATATTCATCTCCTTTTATCTTCTTTGATTCTTGACTTTATTTATTGAATGGTTTTGATGATGGTGTGACAGTGAAAACCGGCAGTAGCGAAGAGTGAGAGATTTAGAGCGCGAAATACGAAATAAATAATCAGTTCTTATCCAGAATTTACGTTTTTCTCAGAAGAAGATAAACTGCAGTTGTTGAATGGAAGCTGCCCTTGATAGTTTCGCACATTTGGGGTTGTGACTTCGGTTAGCACTGTCATAATATGCTCGGACAAAGGACTGGAACTAGTGTTGATGTCTTTTCCCGCTCTAGTCCGCCATCTTGTATATTAGCTAAGGTACTCGACCAAGGTACTCTTTGATTGAAAACGTTGTGTTATCACATACGTCTGCGTGGTCTTTTTACTAGCACATCCATATGCTATACAGTGCCTTGCCATACTTTTCATGATAAAATTAGGCCAGACAAACCTCAAATTACTCGGAAAAAAAAGCGGAGAAAATAGTCAAGAATTAAGAAATAACATGGTTCTTCGATAAGAAATGCTTGTACCCGAAACGCCCTCTGAAACTAACACCGCTGAGACGTGGGCTCAACTGTCATAACAGCTATTTGTTAAATTGTTAGTTTTTGCCACCATGTCAATGTCACAGAATGTCCCTCCTCTTTTTGATCCATTACGCTTCCATCCTATTAAAATGTTTTACGCTACAGAAACGTACAACAAATGGAGAATCGTACACTGGTCGAAATTTTAGATCTGATCGGCAGAAATTAGTCTAATGGACTTACAGAGAATGCGCAACTTATCAAAACAAAACAAATTTCTCAGTAAGTTAGTGAGTTGGTTAAAGCTTAATAATTTCACCAAGGCTAGGTATTGAACGCTTCTACTTCTAACCTGGAAAGGAAGAATGCAGCATTGAAATGCCGCCTGGCTAAATTTTCCATTTTTCTCTGTATAATAATATAGTACAGTGTTAGTAATTGAACTTGCTCTATCGCACTTTAACTGCGACTATTAAAGGTAAGGAAGATGAAAAGCTTTCCAGCTTACCGGCGGAACAAAAGTATTGTTTATACTGCGAACATTGCCTTGATCACTTCACAGATCCATGCATTTCCTTACATGCCTATGCAAGGCCCCACAGCTGCTGTCGAGGTCTTGTGCTTTACAGCTGCACTGTGCATTGACTTGGGTAAGCCATGATTATGACTCCGTAAAAGGACGAAAGCACTTTCCGTGGCTTCCCAAGGATTTGCTCTGGTTGAAGGCTGTGTACATGGTTAAGGCGACTACTATTGCATGGGTTAGTGGTAGTGGTCAGTGGTGTTCGCAAGTGAAACATTACTTGAGAGACAAAGTGAGGGTTTTAACATCAGAGATTTTAGCGCCACTAGGTCTTTTCCACATGCATTTCCAAGCGTTGTGCTTAAAACTGCTTATTGCATAGACTTGGCTTGGCCATGGTTATGACTCCTTATAATCGTAAGGACGAACCCGACATTCATGGCTCTGCAAGGATGTGCACAGGTAGTAAGCTTGGCGCATGCGTGATTGGCCACATGATGAATGCGCCATTAGTGATTGGCCTTAAGTGCGTCAGAGTTAGAGTTGAAATGTTTGTTTGTCGTAATGTATCTGTAGAACGTTAAAACATTGCAGTCGTTTCGTCTGAAGTCGGCCACAACTCGGCCCTTAATGTAATATATCTTTCATTAGTTTACTCATAAAAAAAGAAAAAGAATAAAAAAAAATTTAAAAAAGAAAAGCAGAAAAAAAATTTGAAAAAGAAAAAGAATAAAAAAAAATTAAAAAAAGAAAAAGAAAAAAAAAATTGAAAATGAAGAAAAAATAAAGAAAAAAAAGAAACTAACGTTAATAGAACCTTTAGAAAGGTTCATTGTGACTTTGTATTTTGTTGTTAATAAAGTATTTTAAAAAGTCGATCACTCGTCTCATAACTTAATATAGAGGCTCCTTAAAACGATTTTGTGTGACCAAGATAGCCAGTAGTAGTTGAACATGTTGAAAATTGCTGGCAAAAACGACCAGCTTAAGGGAACAGATTGCATTCCATGCCTACTCCACAATCATTCTTATTTGGAAACAGAAGTCACAAGGACGCATACGTTTTCAGGGTTCTCTCTAGGATTTATCGTTTGGAGGAGAAGTCCCGAGTGGCCAATGGCCACGAGCTTCCTGGGGGGGTCCGGGGGCATGCCCACCCCCTCCCCCCCACCCCCATGAATATTTTTAAATGAATATGCACTGTGATTCTGGTTCATTTTGAGACACAATTTTGAGAAATATTACATTGGTATTTTATTACATTTATTTCTTGGTTGACTTGTGCTAGTCGATGTTGTGCCAACCTTTTCTGGTGGTTGCACTGCACAAATCAAAATCATATTCTGATGATGTGTGTACGTCAGCGTTTCCTTTCCGTGGTTTTCTGGTGACAAAGTTTTCCATGCTGTCCCTAATGTATTTAACCCATAAGCAGAATGTACAGTACAATAACCCATCCTGCTGTAAGGCCAGCAGTTTGTAATGCTCCATGTTCCTTGTCATATAGTGTCCCTCGAGAGGGAATACATACTTCATGTGCGCTGACCTTGTCGCGTCTGGAAGATTTTTCCGATATAGTTACTTATATACTGTAATGATGAAATAATTTGGTGGGGGGGGGGGGGGGGGGAACCTTCTACCCCTCAAATACCCTAGATAGAACCCTGTTCTTTGTAGGATAAAGTTAGTCTTGGTGAGATGTGAGCAAGTTATATAATTACTTGGGATACCTAAAGTTATACCAAGCCATGAGGTGAAAATGGACATGAAATGAACGTTTACGGCGGTGATTCTTCGTTGCTCGATTTAGAATTTACGATAGCACCATATTGCATTGACCATTTTTGTTGATAGCTGTAGATGGTTTGCCCCCTTAATTTTTAGATTAAGATGGTTTTCAAGGTCAATCGCGTCTTTTTGGACGCCTAAAAAGTACACGAAGTCGAGTGACGATAGTGGTAGACCCACAGAGCGTTATTTCTTAACAAGTAATTCCACAAACCCACCATATTGAGATTTCAAGACAAGTTGACGAATTTACTTTGCAATCACTGGCGTTTAAGAGTGTACTCTTAAACAAATCGCGTGGTCATGTTTGCAAGATACTACATTGAGAACAAAACGATTTTCGAACCCCTCCACAAGTGATCCCAAAACAAAAGCTGCCCCGAGTTTCAAGTTTAGGAATATATGGGATCAAGAGAGTAGGAGGTAAGAAAGCAAGTGCCCATGCCCATCATAGTTTTTAAAAATCTATTTTTAGTTTCGCAAAGCTATTTTAAGTTTTCGTTCCCAATGCTGCTCATATTTAAAATTTTATTCCGTCATTACAACTGGCCAATCAGGTGCTTCTCAAGAAATAGCTGGGTAGCTAAAATTAGATTTTAAAAAAAATATCATTGAAAGAGGCCCATTTATGGGGGATCCATTCTGTTACCTTATCCTCTCTTGATGGGATGGGGTGTCGTGAAAAAAAAAAAAGAGCTGATCAGGGATAGTATATAGTATAGAGATGGAAGGGGGGAGAAGTAGAAAAAAGAAAGAGATCGAGGTTAGGAGTGAAGGGAAGAGAAAAAGAGGAAAGAGAGGGATGAAAGAAAAAAAAAGAGACTGAGTGGCTTCATAGCTCAGTTGGTAGAGCATTCCATTGGCATCGCAGAGGTCCTTGGGTTCGAACCCCCCTTTACAGCGGAAGACCTTAGACAGCAATGACCAGAACCAAGGTTGCTGACCAGCGGTTTTCGTTAAAACAATGGTTTGCTGGGGGTGCTCAGTCTCGCGGGCTCAGAAAACCTGGTTGTGGTCATTGTTATTTAAGGTTTTTCCTTTGAAGACGCCTAAAACTTTCCGGCGTCTATAGCTATAACAGACAATTGCTTACATGTAAATCATCCAAATTAGGTCGAGGATCACTTCAATCTTTGTCTATAACCCATATTTCAAATACATATTTCTTTCAGAAGAGGTAAGATTAGGAACTCGATAGAGCTAAATTTTGTCAACGTGATTTAATTTTCAAATGCAACTATTAATGGTAAAACGGTGTAACGTACCAGTGGAAAAGATAGTAGGTTGATTTAGTAACAGAACAGGAACCTCAGTTGACGACGGGAGAGCGCTAGGAATCCGTGCACACGGCAACACGGCGAGAGGTACTGAAATTTGAATTGACCAATCAGAATTCAGCGAGCGGGAAAAACTGTGCTATCTGACGTCACGTCAATTGTTCCCAATTAAAGGGCCACTTTTTTGTCAACAACCTTTAGCTTCAAAACTGGGTTGCCAGCGAGCGGCGATTAGAACGTCAGCTGTTGTGTTTTGGCTGTTATTTGTTTTTTTCTAACTATTTTAAGATGAATTCAGACTAGTATTTTCGAATAAAGTGTAAGAAGACGTCAAAACTCTTTTGATGATGTATTTGTTTGTGTTATCTTCGCGAAGAAAAGACTTTGATGGCGTCCTTTCGACAGGAAAGATTGACAACAACGTTGTTTACGCACAGAAATTCACCGTTTCTGGTGAAAGGGCAAAGGATTGACAGGATAGCTCAGTTGTGACTGCCAAGCGCACTGTGGGCGCGGGTTTCGTATGCACGGATAGTCTGGATTCTACACTAATCTGACCTAATATGGACATTTTTCTGTGCATGCTGTCGTCAACTGATGTTCCCGTTCTGTTGCTAAATCAACCTAATAAGCTGTACTGAGTTACTAGGTAACTGGCGAAAGCATCCGACTGAAGTTACGGTCGTCGTTGGTTCGAATGCTGCCAAGGATGTCCTTTGCCCCGTTGCCAAGCAACTAGCTTAACCGTCTTTATTTGATTTTATTTGAGTTTTCCCAGGATGGTGGGGGTCATTAACAGAGCGTGGGGCCAATTACAGAGTAGGCTTATCAGGAGGCTTATTTAGCAACAGAACGAGAACGTCAGTGGCGACCTCGCGCAGAGCAAAAATGAGAATTCAGAACCGAGAAGAAAAGAGTGGATTCTACTTTATTCTGAATTCTCATTGGTATTTTTTCTTCCAACTTCCATATGTACTTGAACACATACACCTTATTCCAAAATGGTCGCTATTTTAGTATTCTTTTAATTCCGTACAAATTGGCCCATTTGGCCTCGCTTTTAAACGTAGAATTCAAAAGAATATTTAACCTTGAGCGAGGCCAAATGGGCCAATTTGCAATCAAGCAAAAGAATACTAAAATGGCGGCCAGTTTGGAATAAGGTGTATGGAAACTGGAAGAACTAAAACACGACGCAATCAAATGCAAGCAGAAAGTCGAATTCCGACACGCACGACAGGGAAAATCAATGAGACAAGATCTATTACCGAGATAGTTTTATTGAATATTATTGAAGCCAAAGACCGGTCGAATGAACCCATCCTTTACAGTAACTTATGCAACCGCCACGAAAAGGTAGAGGGTATGAAATCTAATGCACTGCGAAAATATTAAAACTACAAGTAATTTCGTGATGAAAGTGTTCTAAGACCCATTTGCGTCATAAATCAGTTTTTAACTTCCATTGGGTGCGTGCGCATTAGGAGTCTTAACAAGAAATCGTTACATTTATTTGCTTCTCGATTTAAATGAAAACAAACAAGTCACTGTTAGGATAACACTTAACCATAACAAACGGACTTCAATTTTACTAAACGCAACTGCATGTATATCTTTAAATGACTTTGAACTCAACGCATGTCGCATTCGCTATTGGAACGATAAAATCGTTTATCACAAAGAATCTAAAGCTTACTCTCGACGAAAAGAATCATGATGGAAACAAATCACACTTTTTTAACATAAAAGAGGTTTTTTATCTCAGCAAAAATAGACCTTTCCAAGAACAAACCGGGTAAATAACTGACCGGCACAAATTAACTTCTTCGCCCCAATTGAGGACTCGGAGCTGCTGATAGGATTTATTTTTTTTCCCGCAGTTGAAAGCAAATTCATTTATCTGAGCATTTTACTGGCAAGCAATGCCATGTGCTTGGATGCTGCTGGTAAGACTAAAAATAGTCAGCAAACACTCCAAAAAAATTTCTGTGAACACATACTAAAACTCAAAAGAGATATGTCTTTGTCTGTTTAAGGCTATTTGTCGTTACGTTCTCCTACGGGGTCAAATTAATAATTTTGATTTGTGTACAGAATTTACTGCTGAATTTAGACTTCATGCTACTTCTCCTGAAGATTTGGTGAAACGATTACATGGAATGACTCTTCCTGCAGAAACAAGATCATTCAATTGACGAATTTCTCTAACCCTGCTAGCAGAGCCTTTTCTTACGGTACATATGCTTTGTATGAAGGAAAGAGATAAAAGAGGCTCTGCTCGCAGGGTGACTTTCTCTCAGATTGGATTGTTTTAGGCTTCTTTAATTTTGATAACTTTAAACAGGATAATTAGGTTTTGTTTGCCTCTTGACAAAAACCAAAATTTGAATTTTCGCTCATTGGCAAGTAACACTGCTACTCTTTACACGCTCAATGATATCATCATAGTTATCATCCTCATTTTCATCGTCATCGTCAATATCATTGTCATCTTCTCCTTTCCCGCTATCGCTGTCGCCATCATCATCATCAACAATCATTCGCTGATATACAAGACCAGATAGGATCCCATGAGCAGAGCAAATGACGACATAATATGCCACAAATCATGATAATCGAAAAATTCCAAAAGAGCGCAATCTTGGTTGAGGTCTCGTGATTCCGCGGGAGTTTCCACTTTATTCGTGGTTGGCTTGGCGGAGAAAACCCACACAGCTGTACCCATGACACCAAGCGTGACGAGAACATATGAACCTTGGAAAATGCGAAACACAACTTTTCGTATTGTCCAATGAGATCGCTCGCTTCTCCAAAACCGAACGATGACTTTGCCCGAAATGGACAGCAAAGAAGTGAAAATACAACTGAATAAAAATAAGTTCGGGAAATCTCTTTTCTCCAAAGCTGGTAGGACGATAGCGACAGCCGACAATGCAATGATGAAGAAAATAATTTTGATTAAAGTGTCGAAGTTTGTTAAATCTCTGTAACTCGACACATTGAAAAACAGTTTCTTTCCCGCCCATGAAAATGTTATCAAGAAGTATGCCACAAGACAAACGATCAACAAAATTTTCATCGCCAAACCCAAGCTGTGGCTATCTGAATAGTATAGAGAGCCAAAGTAATTGAAAACGTACAAAGGAACAATGAAGAAAAGGAAAAAGTTATTGGATTCAACCGGCTGCAGTGTTTTGCCATGTATGGCGCATTCCTTATAACTCGTCCCATTGTAGAGCGAGAGCACAATTAATCCCGCGATAACGAACATAAATGCGGTATCAAATTGGAATGTTAACTTCGTTGGGCAAAAATGGTACAACATGGAAAAACAGCCTTCGAATATGAATGCCCAGGCAAAAGCGTACCCAATGGAGAAAGTGTATTTTCGTTTATGCGCTTCGGCGTACAATAGTACGGCTTCATTGCCGTTCGGTTGGAAATGTGGCACAGACATGTTGGCTAAATGAGCGTCGATGCAAGGGCATTTAATGCAATGATTTGGGAGTTCATCTTCACCTTCGGGTAATCGAGATCTTGATCTTCTGTTGCCAGCAAGTCTGTGGCACCACGCCAACAATTCGGCTTCCATAACCCACACAGACCATGCCAGAATTAGCCCGTGGATCATGTACGCAAGGTTGCTTATCATGAGGTTGAACGGAATGTTGTAGCCAGAGACTCTGTAACAAAAATCGTTGTAATAACACCTGTCTCGATCACCGTCAGAGATCATCAGCTTCCAGTCCTCAAAGACAAACTGGAACGCGCCAACCAACAGAACGAAGCCGACGATGCATGTTGTATAGGAAAACGTCTTTGGCCCTCGCGTAAACCAGTGTCCTATCAAAACCATTTTCATAGCTTCATAGAGCTCCTTCCACGTTATAGGCTTCCTTTGTTGAACTCCACGTACCAGCGGCTGTAATTCATCCGGTCTGCCAGCTTCACTCCCTCGCCAACAACATGAAAAAAAGCTTTTTAGATTATCTTTGAAACGTGAAGAGGCAGACGACGCCGTAAGGGAACTTAAGCTGTCTGAATCGATGGGGTTATTTCCTTGTAGCATTATATACGGGTCCCTAAAGCACAACAAGGCCCACAGAAAAACCAGAATTCCACCAAAGAACGATAAAAAGGTCAGAAAACAGAGTGGTTTTGCGTAATCATAATCAAAGGAACTCTCTAGTGTTAACTTCACGGTCTTTGAAAGAGCTGGACTACTAGGATTTTTTAATGCCACACCAATATATCTGAAGCCCGTGGTTGTTAGGGCTGGCCTTGAAGCCTTTGACAGAGTTATCCTTCCCTTTTTATTAAATGTAAGCCGAAGGGAAGACCCCGTGTAGTCCAGATATTTCGTGGTTGCCGCTTGTTCGCAGACATTTGACACTTTTAAGTAGGCTAAAGAAGTTGAGCTCGACAACACGGTAATGTCAAGTTGCCTCTTGGACACACTACTAGTTTGATTAAATTTAAATAGTGTAGGTGTTTCCGTGGCATTGAAAGTCACTGGTGCATTAAGTGTAATCGCAGTTATGTTGTCAGATATTTCAGCGCTGTAACGCAGATTCGTTGTTCCCGTAAACAGCATAAAATACTTTCGCCCAGAAGTTTGAGGGCACAAGGTTATTGCAGTTCCTGGTCCATTGGCAGATATATCCAGATGACCTATGGAGGCATCGTGCGAATCAAATATGGAGATATGAAGAGAACCTGGAAAAAAGCAATAAAGGAGCAAAATCAATGATTAGTTGAAGAAGACTTTAGGGTAGAAAGACCAGCACTTTTATTCGTGCATTGTCTCGGAACATTACATCTAGCCCCCATTCTTGATTAATGAAACATGTGACTCCTAAAGTAAACCAGAAAAAAAATTTGTCGGCCCAACGTACACGTTGTTGTAAATAGGTACTTGGCATTTAGGACTTCAGAATCAGTGTTGTCGTGTTAAATTCCCTGATAAGTCATGTCAGGAGCTCTTGACTAGGGGCGAACAACAGCCATATATTCACGTCACAGCGTTTTCACATGCAAACCAATTTCTTTTTAGTTTGAACTTGTCGTGAATGATACTCTCACAGGAGCCCGATGACCAATCACAAGAAGCTAACTTGACTTCATAGCGACTTCCAACCGGAACTGCCTCTGTTTTTTTTTTTTGTTTGTTTTTTTGGCGGAAAACCGAAGGTAGTATAAAAATAGATCGGTCTGTAAAAATACCTTGACAGTATAGGAGTTATTCGCTCCTAGTCATGGGCATAGGTTACGTTGTCAACGGTTTTTATGTTACAACTGGGAAACATGCGACAAGCAAACGTGACGGAAATCACAGTGTTTGAAAGAGAATACGGTCAGGCTTTCAAATTCCTAAAGCGCGTGCTAATTTTAAAAACAGAATATTGTATATTTTCTCCCAGCAAATCCTCTTAAAAAGCCTGGGGAACTTGTGGCATAATCATACACCCCGTACCTGAAGGTAAGAAACAATCACTGGTCAAAATTATTTTCTGGCCCGGGTTGCTCGACGCTTAGCCTGCGAACGCAGACGTATTTCCGGCGGTCGTTTCTCTCCCCCAATGATATCATCATAGTTATCATCCTCATTTTCATCGTCATCGTCAAGATCATTGTCATCTTCTCCTTTCCCGCTATCGCTGTACTCTATGGCCTAGTATCTACAGCGATTGGTTTCATCACGGCATGATACAATCTCATCCCCAGACTGCTCGCAGTCCCTTCTGAGTTAAGCCTGTTCCTAACGTCGTGCTACTGCCGTGCCGAACTCAAATGAATTTGGCTCGGCTGTGGTACGACGATCTCACGACAGTGCTTTCAAACGTCGAACCTAATCCCGGAACCTAGTACAGTCGCGCCAAATTCAAAAGACCAAGCAAACCATCCATCCAGCGCAATAGTGATCAATAGTATGCAAATAATACAAAATACATATAATTAATTTATGAATTGAGTTCGGTGCAACAATAGTGCGCCGTTCGAAACCAAGTCGTGCTACTGCCGTGCTAAGTAATCGTACCGAATGGAGGGTGTAAACTGCAGGTCGCTGGTTCGAGCTGCAGGTCACTGTTTCACCAAAGCTGAAACAACCCAACACTTTACTAATGCTAACATTAGGCCTAAGAAAACAATGTTAGTCTAAGGGACGTTTTGTGCGCTCTCGTTTTGTGCGAGGCTTACACACGTAGGGGAGAATGGTGATTGAGCAAAGATTTGCTCAATCACCATTGTCCCCTCGGCTCGCTTGCGTGACCAAAGCGGGTGGTTCGACTAACTCAGAAGGTACTGCGAGCAGTCTATCTCTTCCCCAGAGTCCGCTTTTTTTTTTAGTCAGCACCAAGAACACGGACTCTGGCCACTTCTAATTTAATTTGTGTCCGTGGTCTTGGTGCTGACCAAAAGAAAAGTGGTCTCTGGGGACGAGATTGAGCATGATACTGACCAATTTATTAAAGTGGGCTTCGAGCAATTCTACCCTGTAAGGCGCTGTCGTTTTTACCAAAACTATCCAATTTCTTTTTAATCTTTGCTAACCTGCTAAGATGGCCTAGTAAACAATGACAACGACAACTAATGTAAACATAAAAAAAAATTAAAGTTTTACGTGCAATATGCATGTTCAACGTGATCGACCGTGACCTGTAACGCACACTCTTGAGAGTGAAAGCGGAAGTTTTACGTTGTTTTCAACTTGATCACGATTTTGCAAGTTTCCAACTTTTGTCTTTACCGATTTGTGTATATTGCAATATGATCGTGAGACATTTTTTAACTATTACTATGATAAACATACGTAACATACTCTACTCCAGAGATCGTACGTGAACTCTGTGTATATTCCCTGAACAGATCGACGTTTTTCGAAATTTTTTCGCAATACAATTGTAGCGCTAAATGTTGTTACAGTAAATCGTAATTTTCAATGCTCTCTTACCGTTTGGTTGTCCAAAAGCTCTGACTTTGAGTCGAAGAAAACTGTAGCTCTTGTCTGTTGTAACGGTGCAGAAATGAGAATGACCTCTGGAGGATGGAAGCTGCTGAGTGAAGGAGTGTGTTGGTACGGCTTGTAGTGATTCGTGCGACGAACCTTGAAAATTGCAATGATAAACTAGGCCTGAAGTTAACGGAGCGTAGATAAAAAGTATCCATCGTATTAAGCCAAAGCGGTGCATGCTTCCCGGGAAATCTTAGAATCTTGACTGAAGTGAAGTAACGATTTTCTTTTCTCATTTATATGCGAGCAAAGCATGTGACACTCCGCTTAAAAATCCCCCTTACGTCATACTTCTGTATTTGATTTAAAACGTCAACTCAAAAAAAGGATAAACTGAAAAAATGCAAAGAAATATTAATTGCGTCTCTTGTTGTTGATCCTCTCATCGCCTGATCTGTCGAAATCAGCTCAAAAATCATATTTTAAAATGCATTACTGTAGTTTGTTTTTAGTAGGAGCGTTAGGTTAATGTCACGCAATTTTGGATTAAATGACAGCTTGGACACCTTTGGTGCGTCATATGACTCCAATCACTTTTTTTTTTCGTATCCAATCCGCCTTCGTTATTCTGCCGAAAGGACTGGATCGAACGAGAACGCGTTACCCAGTGCCAGAATAGATGAGCGACGTTTCCCGTCAAACAACAACACAATGCAGAGACAAAGATGGCAGACAACCCCGCTGGGATCCTGGAACCCTTAGCCTATACCAGAGCTAGTTTCAGCTGGATTTCGCTACCCTATACTAGAGCAAACTCCCCGAATCGCTCCTATCCTAGAGTAGCTGTTTTCCAGAAAGTGAGGTCACTAGCACAGTCTATATCATCTAAAGCAAAGCCAAAACAAAACCTTAAACCACAATCACTTGGCATTGAAGAGGCTCGACATAGAGCGAAATTAATCTGCCAAAACTTTTTCAATACTTCTTCTTTTTACCGAAGTTTTAAAGAACATTTTAAAAGAAATTTTAGAAGATCTTCACAGGAGCCAAGAGTTTGGAGTGTCGAAGAGATAAACACAAGGTTAAAACATGGTTTCGCACTTCTTTCTTAAAAAGGATTTATTTATACTTGTCCAGCAATGCGAAGCACGTACGTACGCATTATCAAGACAATAAATTGTTTAATTTTAACCAGTATTAATACCACCGATTTCCGTCTGAATCCCGATTTTTGACAGTTAATAATAGCTAGAAGCGTTTTACGATAGTCATCTATCAACGCTGTTGAGGCTGAGTCGTGAAAATTTAAACTTGCCGATTTCATTTTTTTATATTTTTGAGTAGCAATTCCTGGTTTCCTTAGTCTTGACAAAATCT
>NC_090894.1:14233560-14246060 GCF_036669925.1 Montipora capricornis | reverse complement strand
CCAATTCAAAATCTCCCGGACTTAAAATTCTTTGTCTATTGTATTTGCATTATAATGTAGCATTCACATTTAAATGATATGGAAATACCTAGAACAAAACGATTTAATCCCAAAGGATTTGAATCGGGTACAACATTGAGCTAGTCGATTTGGTCTATTACTGGAAAAAGTTCAACATGGTTCCCAGGATCGATCTCTCTTCTCTGCCTCCATTGTCGTTGAGAAAACGACAATGGAGGCATAGAAGAGAGACCCTGGGAACGAGGTTGGAAAGTGTTTAACAGGCTAAGATAAAACTCTATGCCGCAAAAATTTAAAAAAATTCTCTGATTCATGGCCACCCGCTAAATAGACCATATTCGTATTCTCAGCATTGGACTGGAACTAGCTTGCAATGGAGGCTAATGCGGGGAAATCTTTTCAAATGCAAATACTTTTTATTATCATTCGATGTATTTTGTCCATCCTTTTCATTGGCCGAGAGCCCACCACGTGACCTGCAAATAACTGCCTACAAATAAGTGTTTTACTGCAAATAATATTCTGCTCATGCGCAATTGAAATCACGCTCTTGTCAGAAAATGGCAGATCGGTTCCCCGAGCTGTCAGAGAATGATTCGACATCTTTAGTTGATCAAAAGAACAGCGAGACTACTAAAAAAGGAACAAAAGTTGCACTCAACGTTTTACGAGAGTATCTCAAGGAAAGAAAGGTAGACGAAGAGTCACTCGTGTCATCGACGCGAAGGACAAGTTGGCGAATGCACATATATATATGTACTGAAGAGAGTTTATGCTGAAGCCAGAAAAAAGAATGGCGAGCTTTACACCAAAGCTTCATTTGTCGGGATACGCTTTGAAAACTGTGAAATTCTTCAGCTTTGTTGATGTTTAGTGTTATTGAACGTTTGACTGTAAGTACAATTTGAAGTCTTCAAATATAATTATGCTCAGAAGGAAACCAATTGATTGATGCCATTACTTGACTCTGCAAGGCAGCGCGCGCTTACGGCTTCTCGGAAACAAAAACAAAAAACAAACTCGGTGATCGAATTATAAAGCAATTGTTGACCTCGGTTATCGCAAAATATCGTGATTTATCAGTGTCTCGCAGATCAATTATTTGCCTCAGCCTTAGGCTTCGGCAAATAATTGATCTGCTCGCCACTGACAAATCACGATATTTTGCTCAACCTCGTCCAATAATTGTTAAATATATTCCCCCGCATTAGCCTCCATTACAAGCTACTTCCAGTCCAAAACTGAGAATACGAATATGGTCTACATTGCAAAACAAGTTGACCCAGACTCCTAGACACGTACTCGTTCCAACATGTCGGAAGAAACCTCTGCAGTACTCGCAATTTGTTGATTTTTCTGTGCTGAAATATAACACTGATGTCAATCCGCTTTAAATAGAAACCCACGAGCTGAGAAAGCGTAACACTTTGGAAACAAAACGAGTATCACTTTTCTCATGGAAAGTCCTTGATAGAGACAGTTTTTAGAGCGAAAAATCAACTGGAATTATATGACATTCTGCCCATAAGCATACCTGTTAGCTTTTAAAGACGAAGGCAACAGCAGTGCAACAAAACAGGGATAAGTTTCTATCGAAACTGTGGAGCTGCGTCAGTGGGCAATGAAACACGATAATCTGGTTTCATCAAACGTCGAGATGATAAAGGCAAATTGACCTCCGCAATGGCCACCAAAGTTCAACAATCGTGCCGGACGTGAAATTCAGTAAATTCGATAGCCGTCCTGTGCAAAACGACACCGTAAATCACTGCATTATAGATTTTGCTGCCAACGTTAGCACGCAACAGTAAATTTTTGTCGTTCTTTAATTAGCTGTGCTTCAACTGGGGTCACTTCGAATTGTGTTGAACGAGATGAAATGTTATTTCACAAAAAATACACAGCCACACAGAAAAATACTGCTTACCAGTCGTAGAACTACTTGCAACCACGTGCTGCACAAATAGTACAACATCAAACGATAAAATAAGTACTTCTCGTGTGCTTTCATGTTATTAGTCAATATAATTAGTCTTGCATTCCAACGCTAAACATATCACCTTCAAGAGTTGGCTAAACTTAAGAATATTCGGTCACTAACAAGCCAAAAAGGCTCGCACTCACACGAGATTGACATGAATTAAACTGAACATCCCTTGATTACAAATCTCTTGTTTCACTAACAGAATTGAAAATCGGATGGGAAAACTAAAAGGTAGAACTAAACATGACGACATTGCTAGCTACTCCAGCGCTCGAAAAGTAGAGACGATGCGTCATGCCAATACTTCGGATGGAGAGAATCGAGAGAAAGCCCTTGTTGAACGCTTCTAACAGTTACCAAAAAAAACACTCTGACTTAACGAGAGTTAAATACTACTAAACATACCTTCTGAGCAAGTTTTCCCGCGGAATCCAGTGGCAGTACAATCGCATTCACTTGTGCCAAATCTGTTTAAACAATTCCCGTTATTCTGGCATTTATTATCAATTTCGCACATATTTGTGCACCCTGGAGCGATTGCATTCTGTTCTTCCCAAATCGCTTTTTCTCGTTTTCCCTGTTGTGCAGAGTATTCGAACATCTCGATATCTTCTATGCAACCTATAAATCGATTCAAAAGTAAGACCGACGGTTGCGTAACTCTACTTGCTTCAAGCTTTGGAGGAATTCCGCCAAAGTACATAGAGCTCGTAATGCTTAATCTTCTACTCTTGCGGCTATTGACTGTTGACTTAGATCGTCCGTCTAACGATATTGTTGTTTCGCCTTTCATTCTCTCTAGAAGCACTCGATGCCATTGCAAGTCGTTCAGATTATCACCGATTTCCACCGCCATCGCCCCGAACTTAGAGCCATGACTGCACGTCAACCGGAGTCTTCCACCAAAAAGCTCAACGCGAAGGAAATTTGACTTCGCTTTGTCATCCATGTACATGAGTAGCGCTTCCGACATGAAGGTCTTAAAACGAAATCCAAGACCTCGGCTTTCGGACACGTTCCAGTTTTTGAGTTGGATGAAGGAACTTGATTCATTGGTAAATGTCATCGCATCGCTGAGACGGTGAAACGCCAAAGAAAAGAAAAGAAAAAGCAGGCAAAGAAGATTTAAACGCGCTCCCATACTGCTAATCGTTTACGTTCGTGAGAAATGTATTGATGAGATATTTGATAACCCTTGCTTCCTCTTGTCGTCTGGTTTACCTCCCAGTGAGGGCAAACTGAAGCTTATCTTGACGTCAACTTGGGCGTATTAGTTAGTCATCTTTAGTATGATGGTCCCGGAAAACCAATGACATCCCAATCCCCATTGCTTTGATCTCTAGAACGAATTGAACTTTCAGAAAAGTCTTATCTGTCGAAATATCAGATGATAGATTATAGAATGTATAACGGGCTTACGGCCAACTGCCAAAAGATCCTCTGAAGCAACAACAATAGAAATTAGATCAGACCATATCATATCAGCTAAAACGTAACGCGATGAAACGACCTCCGTCCTCTCTCGTTTGCCGTCACCGCAGGTGAAATAACGGCGACTTCTTATATTTCTTTCATTGCTAGTCTTCCCTCAGTCACCCGTCAAGAATCTTCGCATTTGTCGTAAACTGTGCGAACGCGAACGACAGTTAGGGTCAGTTAGCTGCTTGCTTCTGGATCTTGGCAAGGACTTCGAGTAACGGCATGGGGTATACTTACTGCAGGCAATCAGTGAAAACTGGAAAAGAAATAAGACGAGCGATCGCACTAAACGTTCTGGTTGAATAAGCTCATATCATTCCATAGTTTATAAAATAGTCTGATTTAGCAATATTTTTAATGACATCATCGCGGACTGCGAGAATAATTTGGCCGCTCGTCTCTGTCACGCCTGAAATAAACCACACGCTTACTAGCTAGTTAATCTGTAAGGGATGAAAAAAATAAGGGTTCGGCCACGGGAGGGGAGGGGGGGAAACTCCCTGATATGGGCTACAAAGGTATGTGCGGCCCCAAAGTAGGGTTTTTCAGCCGTTTTGGTCATAAATAGGGTATCGATTTTGGCCAATTTTCCGCCATTTTGGTCATAAATAGGGTAAACTAAATATTTTAAGCAAGAGCCGATACAACGTAGATTTGATTTTAGTGATGTACTATATTTCGGCTGGCCAAACCAGCCTTCTTCAGGTACAATGAGAGTTTACATTGAATTGCTTCTATGTACATATATATATATAGTAAATAGATGTTGACGTAATACTGGAAAAATGTGATAAAATATGGCAGTTACAAAATTCAAAATCTTTGTAACTGCCATATTTTATCACATTTTTTCCAGTATTACGTCAACATCTATTTACTATATGTACATAGAAGCAATTCAATGTAAACTCTCATTGTACCTGAAGAAGGCTGGTTTGGCCAGCCGAAATATAGTACATCACTAAAAATCAAATCTACGTTGTATCGGCTCTTGCTTAAAATATTTAGTTTCTCAACTTGAAATAAACGCCGATCAGATCAAGCCACTGATCCAAACGTACACCGACAGGAAAATTGTCCACGGTTGCTTGCTTCGAAACTCTGGAACATAATAGGGTATCGATTTTTGTACTCTAGTCTTGAATTCGTTTTTTTTCTTATAAGCTACTTCTTTATCATGTAACCTACCTAATAAAAGCAGATAAACATTGGCTTTAACATTGGTCTGAAAACTAGGGAAATAATTATTAGGCAGGTCTGCACCAGGGTATTGATTTAAGGGTCAGGTCATAAGTTGGGTATCAACCCCCCCCCCCCCCCCCGGTTTTTTTCTCAGTCCCGACCGACGACTACCTTTGGCCCCTCGAGGATAGAATTAAACTTGATGGCCGAAGTTTAGAATGGGGTAAAGTGCGAGAGCCACGAATAGCACTGAAACTTACCAGTCTTCAACGGGAAATCAGCCATAAGTTTGGACAACACATCATGTTCAAACAACTCGTTAAAGGAATCGATGAGCTTGGTAAGCAAAGAGATGGTAAGCAAACAGTGGAAGACTTTCTGAACATTTCTATGAGTAAATTATGAGTCGATATCATTTTGTTAGCAGGCGATCGATAAGGGAATAGTGTTTTTACCAACGAGAAAGACCGCAAGATTACAATGATTCGATTTTTAATGTTTAAAAAAAACGTAAGCTACATATAAATATCAATATTTTTAGGAACATGTGCTATCGACACTTATAATCAAGAACACACTCCACAATGAGCTACAAATTACTTCTTCTGCACTATTACACTATGCACCTCCTCTTGAAAATGAGTAGGAATAAGACCAAGTCTCAGATCGGCACAGCCAGCCAAGAACATTCCTTCACGTTTTTGAAGGAATTCATTTTAATTTAAAAAATCACGCAGGACGATTGTCTCGGAGTCTCTCAGTGTCTTTTTTTCGGAAATAGTTCTGTTCGAAAGTAATCCAAGGGAATTATCTAGAAAATCGTTAATAAAGAGGTACGGTCATTTAAACACTTACACAAATATCGCCGACAGCGTTCGTAGTCTCTTTTGCCCAGGAATCTAAGTTATCGGCTTTGAATATTTGCCAGCGAAAGCATGAATTCGGACACTTAAAAAACTACTACTATACCACAAACGAAATAATTGTACAATTCGTGAATAAAATGTACTGCAATCAAGAGAATCAACTAAAGACCAAATCGTCCAATTTTCTTGTCCCACGTCTTATCAAAACATTCCTCTTTTCCATGCCAAGCCGTCAATTGACTTTTTCAAATAAAAGAACTGTTCATCAGACCACATCTCACTCACAACCTGGACCCGAGTATCCCAGAGTGGACTGAGCTGGCAGTCCTCTTGACCAGCGGCTTCACCGTCCTTTTTCATTGTCACTTGTCCATGTATGGTCACCTTGCCCGTGGTTGGCTCGTTTTCTTTGATAGTGAACGTTTCGGTGTTCGTTTCGTCGTAGGCTGTGTTTGTATCCTTGAGCACAACACATCTGTTGTCTAAAACAACAGAGAGCTTGTAGTCATTACTGAGCTGGCACATCTCTAAATTCCTGTAAAAATAAAATAATCAGTCATTGGCAAAAGCTCAACGAGATTATTTACGTCACTAAAGGAAATTAATCATGTTGAACGAGCGGCACTCTTCTTTGAAGATCGTCTTCAAAGCAATATCATATAATTGGATGAATATTCTGCGTGTATTCTTTTTGACGCGAAATGTCATTGAGACCCCATCCACACGTAGCCTGCATGACAGGCGCTTTACGCTTCGCGCTCGTGTCGCGCTCCGCGCGAAATTTCGCGTTCGCCCCGCTTGGCTCATAAAGCGCCTGTCATGCAGGCTAACCACACGTATGCGGATATTTTCCAAAATGGAGACTTTTTCTTCCGTTTCTGCTTCTTCGTGCACACAAATACACACAGGTACGGTCACCTACAACGGTACGAAGATTTTTGAAAACGCTCTAGATTTTTTAAAAAACGGAGGATCATCATGTTCTCGCGCAGACGAGTGAAAACGGAGGTTTTCGAAAACGATAACATCAGAGAGCACATGCGCGCGCACGCTCCATAGTTGGAGGTTAGTGTTTTTCGAATCGTTTTCGCGTATTCGTGTGGACGGAAAAAATACGATTAAAAAACGCTACGTGTCGACGCAGATTTTTTCATATGCGGAGAAAGATGAAGAGAAAGATACGTGTGGCCGCGGTGTAAAAAAGCTTTTTCAGTCCTTTGTTTTACGTTGAACCCGACGTAAAATATGTTCGTACTTAGTTAGAAGTTCTTGTAATTGGGTAATGTGCGTGAAAATTCGAAAACTGAGATGGCGACATTCAAGTGAATTCTCGGTCACTTTGGGGTCCCCAAAACAAGAAAAGGCAGCCATGTTGGTGTTCAAAACAAGTCCTACGGAAATTGAGGTCAATTCTCGACAACGTTTCCTTTCGTTTCGGTAAAAACCAAGCATATGGAGCCGCCGTAAGAGAATATCGGAAATTTGAGAACTCAATCGCTTCATAAGCCGATGAACATTCAAAAAGGAAAAAAAAAAAACACAGAATTAAGCCCAGACAAAAATAGACTTAACACTTAATCGCAAATAAGATTTGTAAGCCTACAGTTCTCGTTGACATTTTAATCGGATATAGCTGCATTGGTATGGGGCGGTTGGACGTCCCTATCAGAGGTATGTTTTGTTGTAGTAGGGAGAGAAAGGCGTTGCTCAGGTATTTTTGGTGAAACTCATGCCTGTAACGTAGAATTGCGAAAATGTACACCTTATGGGTCAGTTTATGTCAGAGTGGAACGTGCTGTCATGGGAAAGGCAGAAGAAAATAACCTTCGACAGCATGAACCCAACTTGTCATATGGCACAATGATTCGCTTTCTTATATCATATTTTTTTGCGACAATGTTGTAAATGGGCTCCACATGACCTTGTCAATCATAAAAAAATGGTCGTGTTACACACAAAACAGATGCCAGAAATGGGAAGAGCGTGATGAAATTAGTGAGAATGTCAATTTTGAGGCCACTGACGTTTATTAAGTGCGTGATTTTAGAGCAGTTTGAAAGTTTGAAAATTTAAGAGAATTGTCTGCTGGATGGCAAAGCTTGTTTGCCATTAAATCTCATTAAACTTTTCAAGCATTAAAATCGCTGTAAAAATCTCTCACATAAACGTCAGTGGTCTTTAAATTGACATCCGCGTACATCTTCTAGCATCCACTTTGTACTACGACCATTTCATTTTCATTTTATCTTTCCAAAGAAACTAGTTCACTAGGCACTGGGGCCTGATTCTCCAAATGGCCTCTCAACGCTAACAACTCATAGACAGGGCATGGGTCATTTGACCTCCCTACAATAGCACAGAGGAGGGTTGTAGAATTATTGCTTTCTATCCCAACCCATAAAGCCACCGGAGATGATGGCATTAGTGCCAAATTGCTCAGAATCGCTGCATCTGCAATATCACCATCGCTGTCAAAGCTACTGATGAACCTCCGCCTGTCTACCAAGACCTTCCCAGCTGCATGGAAGGTTGCAAAAATTACCCCTGTTTTAAAAGGAAATGGCAGTAGGAATGATAAGAACAACTACAGACCGATTTCTGTGCTTCCTATTCTCTCTAAAATATTAGAGAAACACATATGTGAATACTTGTGCAATTTCAGTAAGGAGAACAATCTGTTTCATCATCTCCAGTCTGGGTTCAGAAAATCCCATTCAACTGAAACCGCACTTATTCGTTTGGTTGACCAGTTGCTATTTAACCTCGACAATGATAAAGTCACTGGGCTTGTTTTTATAGACTATAAGAAGGCTTTGATTTGATTGATCACCAATTATTATTATCGTCGAATTGAAGGCGCTTGGAGTGAACGAGACTTCTCTTCCCCAGTGTTCCGCGACTATTTGAGCGGAAGAAGCCAGTATGTAAATATAGACGGGTGCCATTCTACAAAAAGATCTGTGACGCTCGGTGTGCCCACAGGGTAGTATTTTAGGTCCTATTTTATTCCTTGTATTTATTAATGATCTTCCCGAAGCATTGCAGCACTGTGTCGCTGATATATATGCTGACGACACTACAATCAGCTACTTTTTTCACTACCAGGCGGCCCCCATTGCTGTCTCTGAGGGCCTACAGGAGGACATTGTTGAAGTCTTTAATTGGTCATCAAGTAATAAAGTGTTGTTAAATTAGTCCAAAACAAAGTCGATGCTTGTTACAGGGAAACGTTTGGTGAAGAAGATAGAACATTCCACACTTCAACTACGCTTAAAGTTTTCTGAACTTAATCAAGTACACTCACACAAACTGCTCGCTCGGGGTGACAATTGACAATCAGCTCTCCTTTGACCAGTATGTGGATGACCTATGCAAGAGAGAATCGCACAGAGAATCGCTGTGTTTGCGGAAAATTAGACGCTCACTGCCTCTTGATCAAAGGAAATCTAATTACAACGCAATGATTAAGCAGACTATGCTGTATGCCTCAACCGTGTGGACATCCTGCTCTGTCGAAAACATGAAGAAAGTGTTCAGGCTACAGAAACGCGCAGCCCGTGTAATACTGGGTGCTGACACAAAAGCGAACAGTGTGAAACTTTTTAAACAATCATGTTTGGTTTCCATTTTATCATGAAGCGAGAATGAATAAGTCTGTATTGGTATGCAAACGGATCTTTGGGAGTGTCCACCTTATCTCACCCAGATGCTTGTTAGAAATGTAGACGTGAATGGAAGATCGAGCAGGCATAGGTCATCTAAACCTTATCTGCCCCCGATTCAACCGGGAGACCGAGGGTGGAAGGTCTTTCTCAGTATCGACCAGCCGCCTCTGGAATATGTTGCCTTGCCCATATTAAAACCAGTCTAACTCTTACAAGCTTTAAAAAAATTAATTTTATATGGACATTTATATGGACCATTTTACAGTGTATAAGGAAATGGGAACTGGACCATTTTATCATCTAATTTTCAATTTTCAATTTTCAATTTTCAATTTTTCATGTGTAACTGTTTGTCAGTTGACCCAATGTATCCCATAAGTTGTTTTACTTTTCATAAATTGTCATTGAATGTGTTCTACCTTCTTATTTTTTTGTCACACTATTGATAAGAAAGCCACTAGTTTTTTTCAGTGATTAAAACATTTTTTACATAATTATTTGCACAAAACAACAGCAGTGGTCCACTTTTAAAAACAATTTATTTATTACGGTTTTCAAATTAATATTCTAGGTACATTCACAAAACTTTAACTTTAGATTGTTCCTCATCACACAAAATACAGTCTTCTTGCCACAAATTGATACAAAAAGAAAAAAGATCTCAAATAATCTTGTTTTTTTGAAGAAGGGAAACCTCAAATGATGAAAGGTACACATGCATGTATTCTTAGTATACAGTAATACTGAATTTGAACTTCAATTTTAAAATGGCGATTGTAAAACATGAATGTGACTCCTTTGCTCTCAGAACGTATTGCATGTAGCATGTAGTAACTTACTTAAAGCTCCCCTTTTTGAACTCTGCCATAAAGGTGGCAAACTTTGTTCCTTTAAATTCATTGTCACTTTGTAGTAATACAGTCTCTTGTAAAAAGTGAAGAACACCTGAGATACACTTCGGGGTGTTTAACGTCAAAAACATATATAAGCACAAATTAAATCAACTAAAGCTTTTGTAAGATTGCAGTCACTTTCAAAAAGGCTTGATCCTCTCCACATACAAAAACTTGGTCCACTTCCCGGCAACTTCCAATGCACACGAGAAAAAATTCAACACGCTTGTCCTTAAACAGCTTGTGTTGGCTTAAAAGAAGAGAGAAGAGATAAATTAACAACTACAATAAAATGCAGAGACATTGTTCCAGTCATTGACCAAATAAATCATTACATGGTTCGGTGCATGCAAGCATGCGGATTTTCAAGAGGGGGGCTAATGCGAACGCGTTAGCGTGAGCCAACTTGGGGGTTCAATTGGCTGCTTAAAGTCGGCTAAATTAAAGTCTTGTGAAATGGCTAGAAATGGATCTAAAACTAACGACAAACTGCCTCATCTGGCCGTGTCTGTACGAGAAAAACCCTCGAAAAACTAAATTGGATCGAAATGGACAAATCAGAATAAGGCTGCGTTTCCTAAGAGGTCCGCATATTGACATAAAATAATGTAATGTACTTTTTTTGTAAAAGACAGACCTGGTTTACTAAAGTAAAAAGAAAAAAGTGATTTAATCAGCCAAAAAAGTGTGGGGGCTAAAGCCCTCCCCCCCCCCCCCCCCGCCCCCCTTCCCCCCCACCCCCTGCGCGGTCCCTGCATAAAGGAGTTAGACTTTGAATGCAGACAGGAAACAATATCAACCTAATTCATGACAACATGTCCATCGAACTGATATTCGAAAAATCAACCTAATTATCGGTATCACGAATTTGAAAGGCAGCGATATTAGGATCGCATTTGAAGACTCATTTGTGATTTTTGTTTTGTCATTTTCCAGCTTTCCGGTGTCAATGTCCATTTTCACTTTTTCGCGCTTCAATGCTACTCTTTTACTTTCATTTCAAAACGTCTCTAAAACACCTTTTAAACGTTCATTTGCTTCTCTATTGTCTGATATGAAATCTTTACTATAATTACAGATCAAAGCATGACATTTTCTCTTTCTTTGGTGAATAATCGCTGGCAAGTGTACTCAAAGTGCCGGCTGCAGCCGGCTTCTATTTTGAACCCTGCAACATGCACACAATCCCTTCACTTTACAGTCAAAACAGCTCTAGCCTTATTCTCGTGTCACGCACTCTACGCTCGTAGAGTGAGTGACTTCTCTAGGGTGAGTAGACTCCTCTAGGTGACACGAGCGTGACCTGGACCGTCTGAGAATCAGGCTAAAACAGCTCAGGCGTTCCTCTGACGAGCGGATTAATGAGTTTCATTATTGCAAATTTGATTTCAGGAATCATTGTCTGTTTGTCGGATGAATGATGCAAAATTCAAATCAAGCCGCAGGTCAAAACTCGAATTTTGATTGGATTATGGCTCGCTTCCGGTGCCAGGCCGGCGTGAGAATTTTGACAGGTGTAACAATTTGCATAATCTGCCAAGGTCATAACAAGCGTGATTTGCCTTTATTTTAAGATTCATTTCTCTATCCAATCTTGAATTCAAAAACATGGTGTCTCAAGTTTGAGGATTCTGGTAAGATTACAAAATGGTAATGTTGCTAGAGTGAAGTGACTTTTGTTTGGAAGATTATGCAAATCAGTACCCTGCGAGCAGAGTCTCTTTCGATCTTCCTTGATAATGCACCTATCAATGTAAAACCCGTGGGGGGGGGGGGGGGGGGAGGGGTGCGGGCAAGGGGTGGGGATTTGACCAAGGAGCAAAAATTCTGGTCAATTTCCCAAAGGTGGGGCAGCATACGTTCATCAAAATGTAGTAGAAATCCCCACCCAGGGGCAAAATACCAATTAAAAGACAAGCTATGCATACATACCTTTAATAACTTTAATGACTTAAACTTGGTATGAATCTCGCAAACTTGATTTATCAACCTATCTCCCTTATGAGACAACATGATGTGTCATGTACATTCACTTCAAAGTAGGAACGTTCCAAAAACATTTTTTAATAGACTAGATGGCTTATGAAGTAGCAGATAAACATCGATAAAAAACTCACTTTCTCCGAAACCCACGCCATTCCAAAGCCGATAAAGACGATTCCAGGTAACACGCTTTATCTTGGTCCCAGTCTCTCTGCCGAAAAAAATTAAATGTCCCGACCCCCGAGCAAAGGTACTCGATCAAACCTCCCACGGAGGAGATGGATTTCGCCGTCAAATCCCCACCCCTTGCCCGCACTCCCCCCCCCCCCCCTTGATAGGTACATAAGTCGGGAAGAGGAAAGAAATAATATACAAAAATTTGGTTTATCAACGGAGTTGATAATGTAAATTGGCCACCGTACAGAGA
>NC_090894.1:14221060-14228560 GCF_036669925.1 Montipora capricornis | reverse complement strand
AACTCAAACTCGAACTCAAACTCGAACTCAAACTCGAATTTGTAGAAAAAAAATAGTTGATTTATTGATGTCCCTTTGAAGCCACCGTAAAAATGTTATACATGTAGGTACTGAAGAGTTCAAGCTAATTGTATTTTTTAATGTATACATAGTATGTTATGTGGCAAATGTTCATGTACTCTGTTTACATCTCTTATTAATTAATTTGATGACAAGGCTGATTTGTTATCATTGTTTTAAAAGAACCTAAGTACACGTACAAGTGATAATACTACATGATGTGGCAGTGTCCCTCAGCTGGGTAACTCAGAATGGCAATGTCTTGGCATGCAGCTATATGAATCCACCCTGATTGGTGTAGGTTTTAGTGAACTGTTCAGCCCTTTAACCCCTAAGAGTGACCAATATTTTATTTCTCCTTATGTTAATGTCTCTTACCTGATGAAACATGACGGTCGTGAGAAAATGGGAAATGATCTTCAAGTGAAAAAGGACTTGATTGTGAAATAAATTATTCTCCTCATACATGTATGTACCATAGGAAATGTATGGAGAACAGTGTGGAGTATATGCATATTGATATATTAATGGATTTAAATGGTTGACTTTGCTGAACGTATTTTCATTTATTTGGCGAGATGGGTCTGGGTGTGTGCAACATTTCAGGGGGACTAAACTGTTTACCTTACATTTTTCTCTGCATGATTTTATTTTCATCCTTGAGTTCCTCATTTGTCTCCCGAAGTTGAGCATTTTGCTGAGAAATGACTGTTGTAGAGCCTCATTGTAATTGGGTGGCAATTTGTGCAACAAGGTTTTTGGAAATTTCTTGTGTTTCAATTTGTTTTTGTTATTATATCAATGAGAAAAGTGCAAATATATTTGTGTATATATTTAGACGTATGGAAGCAGTTACATCCTTCAATTTTTTGTTAGCAGCCTCCTCTCTCATTCACTGTCACCTTCCCTTTCCTTTTCCTCAGTTTTCCACAGTCCGACGTTTTAGCTGATGGACGGGTTTGAGTGCTCAAAATCCAGGGAATAGAAAATAATGGGATCTTGCATAGTTTTAAAACATGCCGAGGAAAAAGGGCTTACAAACAAAAAAAAGTTCCCTGTGGGACGTTAAAGGACCCACACGCTATTCAAGAAGAGTAGGGGATGAATTCCCCGGTGTTGTGGCTGTGCTGTTCTCTTACTCTTCAGCAGAAGTGGCTAGCTTGGCGGTGATGTGTCCAAAAAGGTTTGTGGTGTATGAGGCCACCTAAGCAGAAACAGCCACAAATCAAAAAGGGACCTTGCCGAGTGCTGGAATATGTACTCACTAGATGTAGATGTCCTTTAAGGCCTTTTGCTGACACCTTGAAAACAATACGAATCAGAGAGTTACTGTATTGATATGTACTAATTAATTGAGTAAAAGGGCTAGATCAGCCACACATTTTTTTTCTTTTCTTTAAATAAGCCCTCAGGCCCCAAAAATATATGTCGCTGATCCTTGAGTGTGAAATAGCATAATTATTTTACAGTGGACTGGCAATTGAAATTGAAATTGGAGTACACTTGTCAAGCAGCGGCATCATTTTATATCTTTTTTAAGTTCTCTGTGCGGTGTTGCTAGTCAAGCCTAACAATAAATACAGTCATTGTTACTTTTTAAGGTATGTTCCAGGGCTTATGCTTTAATTATTTTATTTATGTTTCACACAGTGGAACAAAATGTGATCATATTGATGAGGCACAGGTTATAAAATAAATTTATTTTGTTTCATTTTGTGTTACCAAACTGCACAAAGTCCACAAAGGCAAAGAAGACAGTATGGAGTTTGGGAGAGGATGGGGAGTCTTAAAACGTAGCATTAATGATAGGCTACAAATTGCTTTTCCTCAGGGGAGGATATTCTACAAGGAACTGGAATCATTGCTTTGTCCTCTATTGGTACAAAATATGAAGGAGTTGCCATTGGAATAGTATGGCTTTTTTGCATAGTTATACCTAAGAGGGCAAGGACATGGTATTTACAATAACTTATCAGTTTTGCATTGTTTTGCTGTGATCCATTTTAAGTCTAGTCTATATATTACCTCGAGATCAAACATTGTTTGTCATGTTTTGAAGTACGTGTTCTGACACATCTGTCCTTCTGTGGAATGTTTGTTCAGTTGAAGCTCTTGTTTCCAGGCTTTGAAGTAATTAAGTACTTGGTTTAAGTTGGTAACACGTTGATCTGTTATTGACTACAGTGGACTGTTATCTTTGAAGACATTCCAAAGCATTTCACATTTTCATAAATTCTAGTGTCTTTCCTGTCACGGTGTTGTTTTCATTTCATAGTGTTGTCCTTGCAAACGTTTTCGGACAGAGTATTAACAGCAAGCTTTACTCGTATTTTATTTAAATTATCAAGATGAACTTACAAGCGCCCTGATTAAACCGTATTTGTTGTTTGTTGATTTTCCTAAGCGGGTAAAATCTTGAAAATATTTCAGTTTATTGTCGGTAAAATTGACTGTGGCGGGCGATTCGTCGCGAGCGATTTTAAGTGAGCAAGTTTGAAGTTCTGAAACGCTGCTATATCCAAATATATCCAGCTGGTTTTTTACTATGTTATGTAAAAGCTATCGATCTTAAACATATGTAAAATTTAGAGTGGAGTAATGCACTAGTCAGTGGAAAGCCCCGCACCCCCATACCCGGGGAATACCGGGGCATTAGACCAGGCCTGCCTTCTAAATGCAGAAAATTCCCCGCTATGCGGGGCAATTTCGTACGTCAAAACCAAACTTTTCTCCCCTGCACCCGGGACAATACAGTACTTCCAAAACTATAAAGCACAATGTTGACCAAAATTAATATACTTCAAGAATTTTTACCTCAAATTAAACTTTGACGAACGTGAAAATCAACAATGGAGTCCATTTCTCATAAAGCCCAAATAAATATACTTTGAGTTACAGATTTGGCGTTCCAAACTTTACAATCTTTCCAAAAACAGTAATATTAATCACTGGGTTTAGCACAGCCCTGAAAATGGCAATAAAAAATACTAGTTTCCTTGGTGTCAAAACCATGAAAATAACAACGACATAAGTCCAAACATGCAATTGAAGAGCAACTTAATCTGACAATATTCCAGTTATTTCCCTTCTATGCATAAGCATAACTAATCTAAAGTACACTCAACCGACTACCACGGTTCACTTATCACAACAATTCTCAAAGAGCTTTACAATTTCACTAAGGAAATGGCTTATTACCAAAATTTTATGGCCTCATAATCCAGCTACATTTTGCAAATAACCAAGAGATTACCCACCCTGCGAGCAGAGCCTCCTTTTGTCTTTTTCTTCACTGAGGAGGAGAAAAGTAGGCTCTGCCCGAATCGCGTCAACTCTTTGAAGCCGCCGCAGCCCGAGCTTCTGGACTAGTCAATCTTGTTTTCTCTCGTCAAACCGGTTATTCCAGTGCGAGCGTCCGTTTAGTGACAAAACCGATGGTTATAATTAAGCCCGCTGTACCATGAAAAACCAAGATGGCGGCGAGATCTGGCATATTAGGCTTGGGTTCGAGACTGTATCCTGGCAACATGCAGCGCATATTCAATAAAGATCTTACTCGATTCATGCAGAGCCTTTCTCGAGAACGTCAAAATCGAGCAAGCAAAAGAAAGGCTCTGCTTGCAGGGTGGAGATTACCAAGGTAAGAGAGTAAATCCCCTATATGGAGCGTTTTCAGTCACGTGACCAGCAGCCATATTGAATTACTGAAAGTACTGTATTTTTGTTCGGTATTAGAGCTGTCTCTTATGTAAAAGTTGTCACAAGCCTCTAAAGGTGTTTGTTTTAGAATAAGGTGACGTTTCTACTGAGGATTATGCTAATTTCTGACGAAACTCTATTAAGCGGCCACTGGGCCGGCTAATAGAGGTTTCACTGAAGATCGTACTTAAAGAAAGAATATGCTAATGTCGGCACCTGTTTCGTGACAAATGATGGGCACGAGCTTGACAGGTAGGTATCAAAAATGTTTTAATAGTACTTGGGAGTAAGTTGTTAGTTGTTAGCGATTGCTGTTGTTACAGAGGCACATTCGGGGAATAAAGAAGAGTCAACCAAGAGTGTTAGAGTTGATTTCTGTTCCCCCAAAACGTTTTCTCTAACAACATCCGGCTTCAAATCTACTGACACTGGTTTGACACTTTTAAAATGAAATATTAAAGTGCCATTCTCTTTGGACTCCGTCTCATCAGTTGCTGTGAAAGAGAATCTCTTTAAACAGGCTTTCTTACTTCTTCTCATTAATAATTAACTGAAAATAAATCAACATTTTTATACTGTTTACTTAAAACTGCGAATAGGCAAAAAACATCTGGAAAAACGTTGGCATACAGTTGTTGCCATTTGAGCGGTTCGACAAATCTTCAGATCAGTTTTGTGTAAAAACTTCTCTACCAGGACTCTCTGTTGCTGATTATAACAAAGTAAGCTGTTTGTTGATTCCTTTTAAGATTTCCTTATACCAACCTGTAAATCGAGAGTACACTTAGAGTTTGTATTTTTTTATAAGTGCTTGCTAGTTCATAATGTGTTTTTACGGCATGCACCATAAAAGATAGGGTTCGTCACATTTTCAGAAAGAGCCGTTTCATCAGTAGTGTATTTTCATCATCGCGGAGTAATTAATCAACTGAGTAACAAGCCACTTAAACCCATTCACAGTTTTCCCCGAGTTTTCATCCTGTAATGCGAAAATGTGACGAGTTATTAATTTTTCAGTGGCCGTCTCACCACAACAGAAGTTTGTTGAACTAGCCGGGCTATACCCAACGATCATTAGGTTGTGAATCAGTTGGCTGAGTTTTTCAATTTGGGCACCAAGTAATTAACGGTTAATACACGAAATTTAACGTTAAAACTCTTCATTTTGCAACTTTTCGGAGTCCGGTCATGAAACCCATTATCAAGCAATGCAAACGAGTGAAATTTATACGGACACAACTATAACACAATTTTTTGTCAGAGGGGATCTGCCTGAACATTTAGGGTAGTCGAATTTCTCCATGAATATCATTTCAAGAACCAAGCAAATGATATTTCTATTTCAGTTTTCTGGAACACTAAACTTAGTTTATAGATTTTAGATTATCAGGCACAAATTAAAGGCATGTTTGTTCTTTACGAATGCTTATAAAGGACAGTTTTTTGCGCCCTATTTGACACCGCTCACGGTGGCGATGTCTTGTATTTATTACTGACCAACAAAGCTCGCATCTTAAAAACTACGTTTGAATTTATCCACAAGCTCATCTTCAATAGAGGAAGTTTAATCGATTATAGAAAGAGCTTTCGATGAACATATTTTAAGCGCGAAGAATTCCCTCAAGTAGCACCTTCTGAAGAAGTGCAATTTTGAGGTTCTTCCAGGGGGAACAAGAGAACGTAGCTAAAATTTTATAAACTAAGGAACAGGGGAACAAAGACATATCTTAGGAAACAAGGGAACATAAGCCATTTAAGGGATCAAAAAGCTGAAAACAATTTTGGAAGTACTTTCGGGAACAAGGGAACACAAGCAAATCTTTAAAGGAACAAACCCCCCCCCCCCCCCCCCCCCGCGGACTCAGAGGTCCTCAATTTCAATTAATTCAGTACACTAAATGAAAGAAAGTTAACCGGTTCCTGAGACCATCTTTACCAGAAACGACTCAAGACCATATAACCTTGGAAACTTGGACTTTGATCAGTATTCTAACTTACAGTTAGGAGTTTAAGAAAAGACGACAGCTACGGCAACGATAACGCCATAGAACAGTTATATGATTGGTAAAGGTGGACAAATAATCTTGCTGCAGGTGCAGCAAGCATTTTAGCACATATTTTCCGGTACTTTGCATAACAACGGCGTTATGTTATGTTTAACGCTGGATAGCTTGCGGGGTCGTGCACAAATGAAATCATATCAAACAAGAGGCTCTAAGTAGCCTATACTCATGCGCTGCTAGGTTATTTGTACTTTTGTTTACAGTTTAATAATAATAATAATAATAATAATAATAATAATAATGATGATTATGATAATAATAATAATAATTTATTGTACACCACAAAAAGAGGTATATAGTTGTTACAAGAATCTATTTGAGAGAACTTGCTCTTTATCATGTGAGTGCATTGACCTATACTTTTCATCTTTATTTAAAAGGGTCCATAGACCTGTACTTTTTAAACCAATTTCAAGGAAGTTCTTATTTTTCTCAGGGTCCATTGGGCTGTAAATTTCTCTCCTCTTTCTTCCAGTTTGCTGCAATTTCCGAAGTAGATTTATGCTTTTTTATTATTTGTTTCCTTTCTATATTTGATAATTCACATAAACATCTAAGAAATGCAACCTCATAGTTTGTTTCAAAACAATTAAATTTACTTTGAATAATAGAGCAAAAGAGATCAATAACAGAATCTACATTTGAAAATACTTTTGTTACATTTTTTGGTTCAGAACCATTGTATACAAAAACGTGGTAACTCATCTTTTGCCTTGCATACCATTGGAAAACACAACTTATGCAGTAGCTAGAAATTCACATCAAAAAGCCTGTGCTGCTTTCCTTATTATCCAGAATGGCAGTTTTAAGCTGTTGTTTACTGGGAACCACTTACAAGATAAATTTTTCTGACATCTTGCTCTATGAATTACTTTTACATGGCCAGCGGCCTACGTCTAATTTCTTTAGAAAATCAGAAATAAAAACATATTTTGCTGGAGTAACATTTCTGATAAATTGGTCTTCCGTTCTCAATGATACTATCAACTGTTTGAGAGGTGCAATAGTTACAAGACTTTTGAGGAGGAAAAACAAATAGAATAAAATGACACAGCAGAACATTCTTTGCAAGAACAAAGATAAACATCATTTTAAGTGCTCCTAGGGTCTAAAATTTTTTGTTTCGAACATATAATGAATGAACAATGCTTCTACTGTTGCTTTACATTTTAATAATGTTAACACATTTTAATCTCATAAGTAACAGATGTTTGTGCACATATATTCTGAAAATGTTGTACCAAATTCATTAATGAATCTATTTCAATTGAAGTACATGTTGCA
This sequence comes from Montipora capricornis, assembly GCF_036669925.1. Lineage (NCBI taxonomy): Eukaryota > Metazoa > Cnidaria > Anthozoa > Scleractinia > Acroporidae > Montipora > Montipora capricornis. The sequence continues at coordinate 14,221,454 of NC_090894.1, read as the reverse complement.
AATGGGTCCCATACCTAATAAATCTCTGCCATGAGAGTAAAAAATTTTACACCCCCCATTAGGCAGACAATATATTGCTATCTTTGAAAGAGCTAAATTTTTGACAATGTTTATTTTCCCGTAAAGTGTGAGATCTCGTGATGACCAGATGTTAAGACATTTTTCTAGAGCAAGCAATCTTTTTTCAAAATTATATTTTACGGATATTTCCGAGTCACGGGAGAAGCAAGCGCTGAGACACACACACTTCAGGGGCCAGTTAATGCCCAAGCCATTTGTGGGTTGTGGATTGTTTTTTCCCAACCACATTGCCTCCGTTTTTGATCTGTTTAGTTCCAGTCCCGAACAACTTTTAAAAGCCTCTAATTTCTCAAAAAGTTTTACAACTGAATCT
>NC_090894.1:14206060-14216060 GCF_036669925.1 Montipora capricornis | reverse complement strand
AAGCAGTTTAAGGCCTTCAAAATTTTGAAAGCGTACAACCAGATGATTTCTGGTTTCGTTGCGTCCGTTTAAGCAAGGGAAGGAAATCGCGGGCAAGATTGTTGTTGTTTGTGGCGAAGGTGACTCGGAAGTTTGACACTCGGCGTCGACCTTATCTGTATCAGTTTCCAGTTGGATTTCTTTTAATACCTTCGCTAACTGCTATGGCCGCCAGATGAGAAGAAAAGGCCTCCTCGTTCCCTTTGTTTCGATGATTTCCCTCTTCTTCTGTCAAAGTACTTGGTCGATTAGAGTCTCAGTCCTTCACCTTGAGAAGGTGAGAAGCTTTTTTCCTTCGAAATTCGTCCGATTTCCTTCAAACTCAGTCAATTTGGGCGCTCCACCCCTCGCATTCGCCAGTGGAATTTCAGCGAAATCGAATAAAACGCCTCCGAGTTAGACATTTGCTAACCTGAGTATCACAAACGCCTGATACTCAGGGTAAATTCACCTCATTAAATATTCAAAACCGGAGCACCTCATTTGCATCGGGCATATTTAATGAGATGAATTTTCGAAGATGAATTTCTCCGCGACGTTGTGGTTTAATCGGTCGAAATTGAGCACACTTGTTTGAGGGATTCAAGCGCTTCGGTGGTGTGAATTGGGAAGACATCGGTGGAAACCCGGCCGAGAAACGCTTTATCGAAAAAAAAGCCAACTTTCGAAAAATTCTGACTCGCTCGCATTTTACCCTAAAACCCTGAACCAACGCGTGCTAAATCGCTGCGAAAGCTTTACAGGATAAAACACAACTGTTCACAGCAGAAGCCGTTACTGGCAATCACCGCAAAAGCTTTAATTGCTAAACCTGTAAAGACAATTTCAGCAAAATAAGTCCAACCCCACACTTAAAGTTAAAATCTAACATTAAACCGTGAGGCAATCGCTGCGAAAGCTTTTAAATTGTCCTTTGTTCGTTGTATCTGTCCCAGAGTAAGGCAGGCTTCCCAGAAACAAAGTCTTTCGATTTCGTGTCGTCTCGGCTTATCTGTGAAATCCACGCGTTTCGGCGATCTTCTGTTAGCTGTTTATAACTTTCACCGTTCTTATCAACAACGATAGGTATACGGAATAGACTAATACCTTCCTTGTTTCCAGATTTTACTCCACAGCCAGGTATATAGAGAACCATCGCACTACAACTCACTCACATCGCTCTCTACGCGTCTCTGTTTACGATTCGAGGGGCTCCACAATGGCGGTTAACGACGGTTGTCAAGGACTAAGGTCACGTGGGTGAAAACCAAGAATAGGGAAAAACTGTGACAGAGGCCTTGAAATTGCTGCCTTTTCAAGAACGATGTCACAGTTTTTTGCTACGCAGACCGACCCTTTGCTGGTAAATAACTTTTTTTTTCCTCTCCCCCATCCTCTCTGAAATCACTTGTTTTAATTGTTGACTCGCACCGCGCTTGATAGTGAATGCAGTATTAAAGCGACTTAAAAACTAAACGTTTCAAGAGAAATTCCATTTCCAAACCTCTTGTCTAATGAAAAATAACCTCTGTATGTAAACAGAGTCGGTGTAAAAAAATGGAAATTTAAGGTCATCAAACATGCTCACGCAATTAAGGCTAGGTTTCCTCCTGTCGTGAGCAGGCCGGACGAGAAAATTCCACCCGCTCCCGGAACCAATCAGATTGCAGGATTTGTTGAATTCCGCCCACTCACGCATTGAGAAAAAAAAATAAAAGAATTATAATTTTCTGTGATCAAATTTTGGAAAGTACCTATCAAAGACATACAGTAAGCAAAATCCATTGTGCAACTCTCAAGTACATTACCAGTATGACTTGGGCTGTATTGAATCTAGCCTGCGAGCAGGCCCTCCGAGGGACTGGGGTTGGGGGTAGAATGAGAGCCTGCCCGCAAGGCTTTGTATTCTGAATGTCGCGTCCAAATTTTGGACGCAAAATACTGATTGGCTAAAATGAAATAACCTCGTGACGTCACCAGTGACAAGCTCCGACAATAAGAAAGCCTCTTCGCTTCGCAGAGATGAGGTGGTCAGAAATGCGTCTGAGAAAATTGTAGAATGTTGCAATTTACCATAACTTTACATAATTAAAGGTCGGGCGACGCGATGCAATGGCTTCTCTACTGGAAGGAAGGAAGTTCTATCTCTGTTATCCACAGGATTCGGAAAAAGGCTTATTTCCCAACTGTTTTTCGTAGCGGCCAAAATACAACGAGGGCGACTTCATGTCACCGTGGTAGTTTCCTGTCCTCGACAAAGCATTATCGCTGATCACATTTGGACAAAAATGGGCCTTTCGGCTGCCTCTGTTGCTGATTTAACGATAGAGAACGATAGAGGAACTCCACACGATTTTAGCAAGTATTTGGTTAAGCCGAAAAGGCGACTCCACAAATGATTGCTCGATCTCCTCGTAACTCCGCAAATACTCAATAAACCTTTGAAATAAATTGGTGTAGGTATTAGAATATTGTAATGTATGTAATGTCTTGATTCATTAAAATAAATTAAAAAAGATAACCCCGCTTCGCTTTACCGAAATTTGGCAGCAGTTGTGGTCGACGATTCTCACACAGAAGAGATGCGGTCAGGGAAAACGAATTTCTCTATTACGATTCCCGTCGTTTGAAGTTTGTGTGCTTAATTTTTCCCTAACGAACGAAACATTTTTTCCGCGGAAGGGACTTCGACGAATTACCGTAATGAATATTCAGCTACGCTTTACAGCATCAGCAATAGTTGTTATAGGCTTTTCTGGCGAAGTCTTCCTTCCTTTACAGTTTTTTTTGAGTTTCTGCCTCGAGCAAATTGAAATACACAACGGGTGGCTTTCTGTTTTCTGTTCTTTTTTCAATGTTTACTTCGGGTGCGCGCTGATTGGCTAATTTTTGACAGCTCTCTCAGCGTGACATCAGGAGGCGGCATTCAAAATTCAAAGGGATGCGTGCAGGCTCTCCTTCTCTCCCACCGAGGAGAGAGAGCCTGCTCGCAGGCTATATTGAATCTGAAAAGTTGTGTTGAACGCTATGACTTCTGCAGGTAATTCTGTTAACATGAAATATGTTTGTCTCGACAAGCTTGATAAGGCAGTGTATATACCATTTCCTACATTTACAACTGATAATTACGGGAAAGTAATTAATTTCCTATCATAATTATAATTATATAATGGCACATAGTGACATAGTTGCACATTCACTACCAGCATTTGAGCCATACACTAAAACATCACCTTGACAGTTGTTTTACTAGGATCAATAGGATGTGAACAGGATTTTTCTAGGTTATGTCCCTGCAAAGGTTGAACTTACCGGTACCAGCAATATGCCATGCGGTGGACTGGACTTTTAACAAGAAACTATTTCAAAAAACAAAAACTAGTGTTTCGTTTCCGGAATGGAATACTATAGTGTGGGTCACTTGGCCTGTCATTCTTATTTCGCTTCGTGTATTGAAACTCTCGAGAAATAAAGATAGAAATGTGAACTCATTCTCTCTGAACGGTGTTCCTTGGTATCAACATGCATAATTAGCTTTTAAACGCACAACGCAAGGCGCAATAGAACGAGACAACAGACGTATTGGTGTTTTTTGAGGGGAACACTGCCTTGCGGCTGGTTAGCCTATGCGACTTCCAGATTGCGTGACGTAGAAAAACCTCACTTATCTCCCCAGCACTACGAGCTGAGTGGTAAACAGCACGTGCTGGTTCCGACAAAAGTATTGGTTAGCGAGCGATGTACCAAGGCAAACGAGCCAACAAGCTTGGTGGAAGTCACCGTACAGGAGTGGAATTCAAGAAAAACATCACTGAATTCAAATTGAACGTTCGAGGGTTAGAATGCTCTCTCATCTCGGAACACTCTCTCGAAAACTCAAGTAAAGCCTGTTAAGAAAGTAACAAGATTTTTTGCTGAAAAATCCACTTTTCAGCCTAAAACGACCAAATCTGCCTATTGTATGTAAAATCAGGTGAAAACAAAAAACCTAAAAATCGAGTTTTACCCAAATTTTCACCTGATTTTACATACAATAGGCATATTTGGTCGTTTTAGGCTGAAAAGTGGATTTTTCAGCAAAAAATCTTGTTACTTTCTTAAACCAAGCTCAGCTCGATTATCACGAAGGCCGCACACAGTGAGGAATGTGTCTCGCGAGGCCAAAAATATCAAACATGATTGATTTTATCTTCACGGCCTATTTCTCACCACAATTTCCCCGCACACTGAGGAAACGGCTGAGCAAACCGCCTCGCGAGGCAGTTTGCTCAGCTCTTTCCTCAAGTGTGCGGCGGGCTTAAGCGGGTTCGATTAGACCAGCCACGCTTCTTGTTAATTTCAGGGTCATGTTGCGTGAGCGTCATGCTGCAATGTCAAAAGCGTGAACTAAATCAAATAAATATGAAAGCACCAAAAGCACCAAGTTCGATGACACCAGCCACGCTTTTCGCAATCCCTTGCACAGATTTTGGTTCTGTATTTATCAAAACAACGCAGCAATTCGATTGACGCTAAAAGCTGCTAAAAATTAACATAGAACGCCAATACATAATTTGCATGTTGGTTGCCTCAGTGCAAAAAACAGTCCGACTTCAATGGAATATTCATCCAGTATTTGCATGTCAGGTTTTCTCAAACGTACGCACTCGTTAATTTATATTTATTTATTTGGAGTTTCAACCTGGTGTTTTGCAATAAAAGCCTGCAGATCTCATTTGATACATTCATAGATGTCAAGTCTCCAGCTTTCAGTCTTCAGCTATTCAGCTGAGTATGAAGGCCCTTTACGGACAAAATATCGAATATCCTTATATCAATGTTATGTTGCATACATGAATGTTCTCAGTCTACAAAAAAAAAGATGTCCGATATAAATAAAAGATGCCCAATACAACTAAAGGATGTTTCATACAACTGAAAGATGTTGGATATAACCAAAAGATGATTGAGATGAAAGATTAGCCACATAATTCCGAAATTTTTTTGGGAATTTTAGACATCAAAAAGAATTTTAGAACTCTCGGGAATTTTAGAACAAAATTGACAATTTCGAGAATTTTAGAGCAATTTGAATTTTCACCTGACATGTTGGAAACTTTTTACAGGCAAATACGGGGAGTCAGGAAGGCTTAGTTGTTATCAACCGTGCCTTCCACCTCTGCGACCCGTCGATCTCAACCTGACTCCGAGGGTTTTTCTCCGGGCACTCCGGTTTTCCTCCCTTAGCAAAATCGACTCCCAGCCTATTCCACCTGGCTGTGGTGCTGTGCTCCAGGGTCATACATGGGTCCCTGTTCAGGGGCCGAGCGCCTAGCCGGAGCACAGCTCCTTCGGTCCGACCTCGTCGAGCCCTTAGCAATTCAGTCTCAGACTGCGAGTAAGCTAGGGCGTTTAGCAGGTCAGGTCAGGCATTAGGCATTATTACGTTGACAAAACGTGTTTTTTTTATTCCAACCTACCAGAAGGGGAGTCAGTCCGTTCATATCCATTCCTTATCAGTGGTTATTCAAAAAAAGGGGTCCTACAGTGCATCTAAGCAGCGGTTTCTCACCGTAGTTTCGGACTTGAGAGCAATCTCGTACCCAGAGTCCTCGGGCTTTTTGGCCACATGTTCCGCGAGGGAGTTAAGAAAAAACTGTACAGCGCACGTATTTGGACAACGCCTTAGTTTTATTCACGTACGCATTATTATAAATTGCGCACTCTTAAGGTATATTCAGCAATTATTGTTCAGCGATCGTAGAATCTGCTACTTGCTATCTATCAATGGATATCCTATCAAGCTATCTTTTGGTGTGAGTCGTCGACCGAATTCGAATCCACAACCACAGCCATAGCCACATCCACATCTACATCTACCACTACCATAACCATTACTCATCGCTGCAAATCTACTTGTACTACTACTACTACTACTACTACTACTACTACTACTACTACTACTACTACTACTACTACTACTACTACTACTACTGTTACATCGTAAGGTTATCGTCGATTCTACAAGTTGTAGTTACTTTTTTTAACTTTGGTTAAATCTGGTGTACGTATTGCCTATCAGTGGAGTTCGATTTGTCTATTGCCTCACACTAAGTCAGCTAACCCTGTAATTGTTGAAGATCACCGGAGTATTTCGCAACCTCTAAAATCTTAGCAATTACAGAACTGTGGTCAAACAGTATACTCCAACCACACTGATGAAATTCACAGATTGTACCATTTCTTTCCGACGTCAGTTGGTCAAAAGTTCCGGTTAGGCTATCCTTAGGATATTATGAATATCTTGGCAAGCTTAATTGCCAAAAAACGGCCATTGGTTTTAGAAATAATTCTTCTTAACTAGTTTTTCTTTCTTAAGCTTCAACCATACTGTTTACGTGTATGTCGACTGGGACGAGTGGCTGTACATGGCGGACATGTTTTTCTGAGCTCCGTGGCTCTGAGAGATAAAACATGAGATAATGGCAGGAGAATGATGGAGACTGGCCAGATTGTACGTAAAAGAAGTGATCTTAGCAGTGCCAGCAGCGAAGAATCTATAAAATCTCCAAACGCAAAGCGATTTAATGAAGAAAACATAGCGACTATGGGAGACGTTGCACGTGGCGTTCAATCTGGCCAAGACTTAACACTGGCAACGATTTGGGAGGCGGTGAAAAGAATTGAAACTAATACTAATTTAATGCTTGAAGAACAGAAAACTTTAAAAAGAAATTACGAAGAACTACAAGTCAGTCTAGAGTTCACACAAGCAAGGTTTGACTCTGTGGTGAAAGAGAATGAGGAGCTAAAGAACAAGATAAAAACTGTGTTAAACAACTGCGGTAGTCTACTGCAGAAAGCCGTAGATTTGGAGAATAAGTTAGAGGCTAGCAAGGCACAGAAGCTTTCCGTAGAAGTGAAAGTAAATGAGCTCTCATTAAAGCACGACGATCTTGAACAATATACTAGGAAATTTAACTTAGAGATATATGACATTCCCGAAAAAAGCGAAGAAGATACAGAACAGATCATCCTTGACCTTGCGAAGTGCTTGAACGTGGACCTGGCACCAGAAGACGTCGATATTTCCCACCGAGTTAAAAAAGGTAACATCCAACCTAGGCCAATTATTGTTAGATTTTCCAGTTATTATAGTAAAGAAAGAATGTATCACAATCGTCGTAAGCTGCGCAGAGCAAACGTTCGGGAGTCTTTGCGAGGCGCAGAAAGAGTGTACATAAACGAAAATCTGACGGCTCAAAGGGCAAGTTTATTCAAGAAAGTGCGAGATAAGAAGCGTCTTCACGAAGATTGGCGAGTTTGGACTCTGGACGGCAAGATTTACGTCAAAACAGATCCCGCAAGCACCGAAATAATAAAAATTCAACATCTTAAAGATCTTGATAAGCTTTAGACCTCAAGTATGTATAATATTTATATTATTCATTTCGTTAAGTCTTCCCTGCCCGCCAGATATTGGTTCAACTATATTGTTTTTTTTCCCTTTGTGTATCTCAACTATCTAGTCATGTTTTTTTTCTCTCTCTCGATTACGATCTTGGGTTAGAAATTTGCATTTGATTGTTGGTTGAACTGTTTAATCCCAGGAGAAAGAACTATTTTATACCGGTGTGATTGTTGTCGATATAGTGTTACTAGTTTTCTATTGTGTTACATTATTTATTTTTTGAAGCGTAGCTTGTTTGTAATTAACTTTACTCGTTTTTAGTCTTCTAGCCGTTAATTCTAGTTTATTATTGTTGCTGTGCTGTTGTTCTTTTTTTCGTGTAGGTTGGTATGTCTAGTCTTTTGAAAACAATTAGTCTTAATCTTAGGGGTTTGCGTAATCAAATCAAACGGAGAGGAATCTTCTCATATTTAAAGAACCAAAAGGCGACACTATATTGTCTTCAGGAAACTTTTTCTCAGGAAAAGGATGAGAATATCTGGTCTGAGGAATGGGGAGGACAAACTTTATTTGCTCATGGGTCGGAACACTCTAGGGGTGTATGTATCCTTCTGAAATCTAACGCTCATCTCAGTCTTCATATTATTTCCAGTGATCCAAATGGTAGATACATTATAGCTAAACTTAAAGTGGAAGACGAAGAACTCTTTGTGGTCAATATCTATGCGCCAAATCAGCATAATGAAAATTTGTCTTTTATTAAAAACCTTGTACCTGATCTTATAGCTAAAACAGATATTACGAAATTAATAATCACAGGGGACTGGAATTGCACTTTAACGCCAAAAGATAAAGCAGGCCGCCTCCCTTGGAGTGAAACAGAATATAGGAACTCCATCATCCGCCTTATGAAGGAATTTGGCCTAAATGATATTTATCGTAAATTTCATCCGAATACTAGAGCTTTTACTTACGAGTCAAAAAGCTTAAAGATGAAATCAAGAATTGATTATTTTTTGATCTCCAATTCTATGACTGCTCATGTGAAAAAGGCCGAAATTCGTGTGTCTATTGCTCCTGATCACAAGGCAACTTTTTTATCTCTAGAAATTCATGGAGATTTCAAAAGGGGCCCAGGGTCCTGGAAATTTAATAACCAGCTGTTGGAGGATGAAAACTTCGTTCAACTTGTTAACAGGACATACCCAGAAATTTTAGAAAAATATAAGGATCTTGAAAATAAACGATTACTTTGGGAAATGATTAAAATGGAAATTCGTGCCTTAACTATAACCTACTCCAAGAAAAAAAGGCGAGAAGTAAAACAAAGAGAAATAGAATTGCAAAATGAAATCAACGAGCTAGACCAGAAAATATGTAACGACCTTTGCCTTGATACCAATACTTTGAATAAATATGAAGAAGCTAAAAAGCAACTGAAAGATTTATATGACATGAAAGGCAGAGAGACAATGTTTCGTTCTAAATCTCGCTGGATTGAGCAGGGAGAAAAGCCAACAAAATATTTCTTTAATTTAGAAAAGAAAAAATATGAAAAGAAACTAATCAAGGAACTAAAAACTGAGAATCCTGCTGAGCCATTAACCAATATCAAGGACATAGGTAACAAAATTGAGGAACACTTTACACAACTTTTGAGTCGTCAAATAGTGGAGGATGAAACTTTGAATGAAGGTAACTTTGACTCATTCGTAGAAGAGCTAGAGATGCCTAAGCTAACAAAGGAAGAACAAGATCTAATGGAACATGACTTATCAATTGAAGAAATGAAAAATGTTATTAAGTATTTTCAAAAAGGCAAGACTCCGGGTGACGATGGCTTTCCTGTCGAATTTTACGTAACCTTTATAGAACTAATCGGACCCAACTTGTTGGATTCTTATAATGAAGCTTTTCAAGAAAACAAACTCTCGCTTTCGCAATGAAGAGGAATTATCAATCTAATCCCCAAGGGCGATGAGAACTTAAACGATTTAAGAAATTGGCGACCCATTACTCTTCTTAATGTGGATTATAAAATTCTTGCAAGAATCATAGCAATGCGTATGGAACCTTTCTTGCCAAAACTAATTCATCCTGACCAAACTGGCTTTATTAAGGGTAGGTATATAGGGCAGACTATTAGGCTTCTAAACGACTTAATGTCGCATACCGAACGCAATAATATTTCTGGTATCTTTCTCTTTGTAGACTTTGAAAAGGCTTTTGATTCGCTAGAATGGGATTTTTTGCATAGGGCTCTAAATGCTTTTAACTTTGGACCAGCTATTAGGAAATGGATTACAGTCCTCTACAACGATGTCGAAAGTGGAGTGATGAATGGAGGCTATATGACTAATTACTTTAAAATATCAAGAGGGGTACGGCAAGGCTGTCCGCTTAGCCCATACTTATTTATTCTTTCTGTCGAATTGTTAGCACTGAAACTCCGTTATATTCCAGAGTGCAAAGGTATCTCTCTTCCAAACTCTCAAGAAGTGAAGCTATCTCAATTTGCCGATGACACAACACTCATTTTAAGTGATATAGACTTCCTTAAGGCTTCTTTGCATTGTATTAACATCTTCGGTG